>NC_090266.1:307553532-307860032 GCF_040414725.1 Anabrus simplex
GGAATGTGCCACGTAAGACTATTACCAATACTTCCCGTATCATTTGTGTGCAGTATGTATGTATATATGTATGTATGTATGTATGTATGTATGTATGTATGTATGTATGTATGTATGTATGTATGTATGTATGTATGTATGTATGTATGTATGTATGTATGTATGTATGTATGTATGTATGTATGTATGTATGTATGTATGTATGTATGTATGTATGTATGTATGTATGTATGTATGTATGTATGTATGTATGTATGTATGTATGTATGTATGTATGTATGTATGTATGTATGTATGTATGTATGTATGTATGTATGTATGTATGTATGTATGTATGTATGTATGTATGTATGTATGTATGTATGTATGTATGTATGTATGTATGTATGTATGTATGTATGTATGTATGTATGTATGTATGTATGTATGTATGTATGTATGTATGTATGTATGTATGTATGTATGTATGTATGTATGTATGTATGTATGTATGTATGTATGTATGTATGTATGTATGTATGTATGTATGTATGTATGTATGTATGTATGTATGTATGTATGTATGTATGTATGTATGTATGTATGTATGTATGTATGTATGTATGTATGTATGTATGTATGTATGTATGTATGTATGTATGTATGTATGTATGTATGTATGTATGTATGTATGTATGTATGTATGTATGTATGTATTGCCCCCTCAATTTTGTGCTTTTCGAGTGTTTTATTATGTGCCTGTAATAGCCAGTTTCATTCATTCAAAGTGAGCGAAGTTTCAGGTTACTTTTAACAACAGTCTGCTATCTCACTCAGTCAGCTGTTCGACCGGTTGGAATGCCAAGAGTATCGATATTTCTCTTCACCCTCATCGATCGATAACATGTGACGATCACGTGATACGCTGGCCTGTTTCAAGGTTAAACCCATTGCTTCGTGCGCTTGTTCACCCGTCTTCATGTAACTTCTAGAACAATCCGAACCAATTACGAGGTACAATTACGTGTATACGAGCCAATAATATTTATCCCGAGAGCCACACCTCCAAATGAGAGGCTACAAAAACTCAGTGTTTCCTTGATAAACCCTCTTATTCTGCGAGAGTCTACGAACCGAGTTAAGTTACGTGTACATTTGAATAATGCAGTCTGGCCTAGCACGAACTTGTTCTAAAATTTGTGTGTCAGTTTCAGCTCAGAAATAACATCTGAAGAAAGAAGAGGACTACCGTCAGTATAATATCGACACTAATTCCAGGATGTCTACCTTACATTCAAGAGGACCGATTTATCCGACGTGGGACTTGGAATCTACAGCAACCATGTGGTGCTAAACATGTAGGCACCGCTAACATCGTAGGGAGATCATGACGGATAACATCCTCATGAACTCGACGAGTTGGCCGTGCGGTTAGTGTCGCGCAGCTGTGAGCATGCATCTGGGCGATAGTGGCTTCGAACTACACTGTCGGCAGCCCTGAGGATGATTTTCCGTGGTTTCCTATTCTCACACCAAGCAAATGGGGCTGCACCTTAATTAAAGCCACGGCCGCTTCCTTTCCACTCCCAGGCCTTTCCTGTCCCATCGTCGCCATAAAACCTACCTGTATCGGTGCGACGTAAAGCAAATAGCAATCATCATCACGAGAGCATAACAGATCGCTCCGGGAATCGAGCTTCATCGCAAAATTTAAGTACATTCTTATAATATTTCCTATCCATCTTTGTAGAAAATTTAACGATCTTCTTCCCTAAGAAAATATTTCTATTAGATTTGGGTAATTTAGTGATATTTTTCTTTTTCACCTTGAATTGGTAAAGGAAGTTTTGAGTATGAGATAGTATGATTAGGGATCTATTAGTGTAGATTTAGGGAAGTTTGTCTTCTGAGAATATTTCTACCTCAGTGCAATTATTTAAAATCATGTTTAATAATCAATGTCCTCTCGGATAAGTGAGAATTCAAAATGAGTATTTAAGAATTTTTATGAAACATTGTGGGATGAGTTTTAGGTTGTGTTTCATCTAGTGCATTCCCACGTGATTATACAGATTGTGTTATCTTATTTAAATATTAATTCAGATGTTCATGGTAGATTTAAAAGGCATTGCTAACAATATTAATAATAATAGTAATCATCATCAGCATCATCATCATTTAAGAACGGATTAAATGAAATTGTAATGGTCATGAGTGATAAAATGATGTTAGAATTGTTCATGTGAAATATGTAATGTGTGCTCAATTATAGTTTAAATTTGCCTGTAAAATGGTAATCCTGTGGGATATTTGTTGAATTTTGGAAGCACCGGGCGAGTTGGCCGTGCGCGTAGAGGCGCGCGGCTGTGAGCTTGCATCCGGGAGATAGTGGGTTCGAATTCCACTATCGGCAGCCCTGAAAATGGTTTTCCGTGGTTTCCCATTTTCACACCAGGCAAATGCTGGGGGCTGTACCTTAATTAAGGCCACGGCCGCTACCTTCCAACTCCTAGGCCTTTCCTATCCCATCGTCGCCCTAAGACCTATCTGTGTCGGTGCGACGTAAAGCACCTAGCAAAAAAAATTGGAAGCATGTGTCACGGCTTACAATGCATTCCGAGATAAATGTGGAGCACCTGTTGAGATATTTTTCAATATTTAAGTAATAATAATAATTTATCGACACTCAATGACCACATGTCCGATGATAATAAGTTTTAACTCAGGCGATGTGCAGGATTGTTGTTCTACCAAATCTTCTAAATAAAATTTTTGATTTTTTAAGAGATCGCCGTTGTAATATCAAGATAATGTTCAATTAAGTGATCATTCTAATTCTGTCACGAGTTACGTCAATTGTTGATGATGTTTAAATTTAAAGGAAGGTCATGTGCTTATTCTATTCAATCTTCTTTTTATGATCATAATCATAAATAAAAATAAGGCTAGAATTCGAGTGTAAATTTGCATATAAGTTAAAATCCGAGTATCCTATGTGTGCATGATGTGTGTCTTGCAGTCATTGATAATTTTGAAGTGCCATTTCTTAAGACGTGGTTCTTAATCTGACCACGTGTTCAGCACAGTGGATCAGATTATTCCAGCGTTGTCTGTGTTTTGTTCATTTCTTCGAGATTGCTGTCGAATAATTTTTATGCAAATATTTAACTAAATAATAACGCGATTTTGTGCAAGTGAATAAGATCCTAAAATTTTCAAAGAAGCAAGCATAAGCCAGTTTATAGAATAAATGAAACAGTTCTTAGGTTAAAAATAACTAGCGATTATTCAGTTCATATAATGACATTATTAATTCCATTGAATTCATTTAATGATTTTTCAAAAAGAACTGTCAAATGTTATTATTGATTATTACGTCATGTAACGACATGATTAACTTCAATTAAGTCTTTTAATAATTTCTTAAGAGTATCAATAATTCAAATAATTATGTTAATAATCTCAACGTGTATTATTTGAGAAATTATCATTAATTAAGAGGAAAAGGAAAATATATTTTGTAAATATTGTATAGGATGAGTTAAAAGGGATACCATGGTTATCCACCTTTCAGTTTAAGTGGACGTCTAGTGTTTCTGTTTTGTTTAAAGAGATACACGTGAAATCAAGCTTTAAAATATCATTGAGATTCAGGATGGTTTAGGATGGAGTTTATGCACTTAAATTTTAATTTGCATAGCCAATGGAAAGCTAATTTTTATTTTAT
Organism: Anabrus simplex; assembly: GCF_040414725.1. Taxonomy (NCBI): domain Eukaryota; kingdom Metazoa; phylum Arthropoda; class Insecta; order Orthoptera; family Tettigoniidae; genus Anabrus; species Anabrus simplex. The sequence continues at coordinate 307,557,239 of NC_090266.1, forward strand.
TTTATTCTTTACAAAATAGCCGATATGTCAACGATGTTCAAGATATATGAATTAATTTTGTAAACTTTCTCAACGATCTTAATTTGTGAGGGTCAAGAATAACTTCAGCAAGAATCATTTGTTTCTTAATTTCATTATTTTGTGCATATTTTTAATAAATCTCAGTCCTGTTTTAAATGGTTCTTTTCTTGTATTATCGACAACCCTTGTCCTTTAAATGCCTCCAAAATTAGGGCAGATTGCAAACGAACGGTCCACCTTGGAATATCTCGTCTGCTGGCTGAGCTTGACCGGGAAATATGGGGCAGTATGTATGTATGTATGTATGTATGTATGTATGTATGTATGTATGTATGTATGTATGTATGTATGTATGTATGTATGTATGAATTTATGTATGTATGCGGATTTGGCCATTCCTACAGCACGATACCCTTCCTGAGGCCAACTGTATATTGAACCCATAATCTAAAATCGCTGAAGATAGCTCACCGCAAATTATATTATCTGTGAAAGTCACAACTTCCTGAACGCGCTGTTCTCACCAGAGAAGCAAGCGATGAATACTTTTCTGATGTCTCCTGTTTGAGGTTTTGCGCAGAGAGAAAACGTCACTTTTTAATCTCCTTGGATGGACGAGTTACTCTGAAACGTAATTAACGAAGACTAAGACATGACCAATGACGGTTCGGTGTATTTCCTGGAACGGTGTGACTCGGGAAGTTTTCAAAGAAAAGTAAGCCCAATTTGACATGTTTGAAGCCAGAATTAGCAAGTCAGGATGCCAATAATATATGGCAATTTTCCAACATAACATTCTACACAAGTCTGAAGTGTGGGCGAAGCTCCGGCTGATTCATACGACTATCTAGTTTTTTTGGTAATACTATGAAGACAAGTCAGTGCATGTGATGCTTTGATCATTACGACTCTTAATAGTGCAGTGAAAATTACGTGGTTATGAAATCTGTAATGGCGCAATTTTAGGAGCATCCAGCGTATAAGAAGAACGTTTGCCATAAATAATATCTAGCAAAAAATTCGGTGGGAACCAGAATTTCTGTAAAAGAGCGGAGCTGAGATGAATCCATATCAGTATTTGTGGTTCGTGACAGGGTGTCCCTGTGTCGCTTCATTTCCAAGTGTGTGATCGAGAGAACGTCGATTTTTTCGCCAGTATGGAGTGCGGACTCAGACTAATTTCGGAAGGTGCAGTGATGACGTGGTAAAATTTCATGTTTGGACTGTCAACACTTGTTATATTTTCATTCATATGAATATGGACACTCCAATTTCGGAATGTGCAGCCGAGGACGCGGTTAAGTCTCACACCGAAACTCTCAACACTTATGAAACGTCTACCCATGTACAGGCGCATACTTTACCTAATTTCCAAACTATGTGTTACTGGAATTTGTGTAAATAACTTTTATTAGTTTAGAACAAATGGCAAACATTTCTCTTGTACCTCAGCGTACTTTAACATTGTTTCAATGGAGAAGACTCCAGGACACTGCCCTTGAGGCGGTAGAGGTGGGATCCCTCGCCGAGTCCGAGGGAAAAGCCAACCCTGGAGGGTAAACAGATTAAGATAGAAGATAGAAGATCAATGGAGAAGAAAGTCTCAACGTGAGCTACACTGTAGTTACGATGAACCGAATTCAGATAAATGTCTAGGAACAGATCATTGCATTATAATGTCTGACTTCCTGTCATGGAACTCGGGTGTGTGTGGGAGACAGACTGAGTTTGCGGAATCACCACGTGCAGTTTCCAATAACGGGTCGTTTCTCCTTACTGGTCGGAGAGACAAGGCTGCTGGCCAGATGCCCCAGTAGGATAACGGTAGCGTGTATCTTGAAAATACTAAAGTGGAATCTCGCAGGAAGATTGTACAAATACGGTGGCCAGCAATACCGCCAATTGAAGAGTCTTATGTGATTATTTTATATTTATAACTTAAGTTGTGTAATAATCTACGAAGATTTGTATGCTGTGTTTGGCAGAAATATTTCTTCTGATATCAAAGGTTTGAACAATGGTTAAATAATTCTTGAGTTAGCCGACAGCTTTGATAATGGCGAGAATATACTGCAAGATGAAGGTCTGTGGGAGTATTGTATTATGTAAATAAATGCGCACATTTTTCCGTGTTAACATTACCTCTTATGACATATTACGCTATAAAATGTACGTAATGTAAATAATTAAATGTCCTTTTTCAGCTAGAATTTCGCGTGTGGATATATAAAACTGATGTGTAAGTACTTTAGTGCGATTTTTAACTAGAAGTTGCCATGTCCAAACATCTTATGTTGGCATTATTGTAGTGTCTTTTATCAGTTCGAATGTAATCATAAATACAGCTTGTCCCGTAAAATGTGAGTAATCCAGAGGAAATTGGATATTAATGAATTTTGATGTAATAGTGTTTGACATATTTAGGATGATAATTGAGACCGAAATGTCGGAAGTGGACCTTGAGAGTGAGATTTTGCGATCTTTTGCAATAGTCTACGGGTTTTTGAGTAATTGTCGTATTTCATTTGGTTTCCATTTAGGCCTTACAGGCCATGTTTCATCTTGAATTTTATGTGTAATATGTGTGGTTAATTAGTATTGTGAACCTTTGTATTTTTTGCATATCGTGTGTTATTTAAGTGCGGTTTAGACTCATTAGGAGTGAAGCGGATTATTTTAGTAGACGTCCACATGTGATGATTTATTTTAAATTGCATTATAGTTTGTTTGGTGAAAGTTAAAAGGGCAAGATAAATAAATATGCACATTTTATTCACACCATATATTTAACAATCGTATTTACGTTTACAAAAGAGACCACTAGAACTTGTCGATCACTGTAATTTTTCTTAAATTATAAGAAGTGCTCATTTAAGCATTTTCATTTAAAATTGTTTGGATGTATCCTGAAAGTGAATTAGTTAATTTAGAATAACTTAAGTGATCAATTTGTTCACTGGAACAGATTCAGTTTACATGCGAATTTAAGCATTTCTTTGACAAGTAGTTTTACGTCGTACGGACACAGATAAGTCGTATGACGACGACGGGACAAGAAAGTGCTAGGAGTGGGAAGGAAGTGGCCGTGGCCTTAATTAAGCTACAGCACCAGCATTTACTTTGTGTGAAAATGGGAAAACACGGAAATTAAGCATTTTTAAAATGTAACATGTTCACGATGTCAAGTTATGACACAAGATGGTGTAATCATATTTTATTTCCTTGGTAATTTTAACTGAACCTTTGGAGTTTTATGCTTCGCCAATAAGCACATTCGACTTTATCAAATGTAGGCTGATCGTTTATGACAGGTGTAAGTAGACGTGGAGGTTATTTCAATTCGAATAAGGGTCCATTCGGTGCTTGTCAGGTACTTCGCGTTGGTATTAAATCGGAGGACATCCCTAATTAAACAAAAGTTCGGAGCTCTGTTACGGAAAGAGTATTTTCATGAATCAAATGGATTAACCGAAGGGAAAACCAAATTCGTAATCCTCAGGTTTTCATTTAACAACGATGGTTTTTAAACAAGTATAACCCCAGAAGTCAATGAAACTTAGTCGTAAGGAAGAAAGAAATGTATTTATTTTTCAATGATTTCCATGTAATTTACATCTCTGTTTGTCTACTCTTCCTTGTTTTCCACAGCTAAACGTTCGTAAATGTACTTTACATATTTTTCCCTTGCGTAAATAAACTCGAATGAAAATGAAAATCCACAGCCTGTTTCCAGTCATTCGACCGGGTCAGGAATGGAATGAATGAAGCCCCCACCTAGTGGCGAGGATAGGAATTGTGCCGGCTGCCGAAGCCTGTCACACTCCTCTGGAGCAATGATTAACGAATGACAGATGAAATGAAGTGATAATGGAGAGTGTTGCTGGAATGAATTATGACAGGGAAAACCGGAGTACCCGAAGAAAAACATGTCCCGCCTCCGCTTTGTCCAGCACAAATTTCACATGGAGTGACCGGGATTGGTACCACGGAACTCAGCGGTTAGAGGCCGGCGCGCTGCCGCCTGAGCCATGGAGGCCAAATGAACTTGAGTCAGTACATTTTCCCGTATATTACTTGAAATAGTTATATCGTCTGACTCGTTGTCTGAATGGTCAGCGCACTGGCCTTTGGTTCAGAGGGTCCCGGGTTCGATTCCCGGCCCGGCCGGGGATTTTAACCTTCATTGGTTAATTCCAGTGGCCCGGGGGCTGGGTGTTTGTGCTCTCCCCAACATCCCTGCAATTCACACACCACACATAACACTATCCTCCACCACAATAACACGCAGTTACCTACACATGGCAGATGCCGCCCACCGTCATCGGAGGGTATACCAGTAGTATAATTGGACAGTTCTGCGGCCTCCTCCTCCTCCCGCGGGATATTTGAATTCTGGCGGGAAATTTGAATTTTGGCGTGAAATTTGAATTTTGGCGCGAGATTTGACTTTATATACAAAGCCACGTGCTTTTTGACAGCTGTCATCGACAACAACGCATCGCTAACCTCACTGCTGCCATCTTGACGGGCCTAAACCTCAGTGGTACCAACTTAACCTAACTAGCGCGAGGTAAACAAATCCACGTGTTCTTTGACAGCCACGTGCTTTTTGACAGACAACAACGCATCGCTAACCTCAGTACTGCCATCTTGACGGGCCTAAACCTCAGTAGTACCAACTTAACCTAACTAGCGCGAGGTAAACAAATCCACGTGTTTTTGACAGCCACGTGCTTTTTGACAGACAACAACGTATCGCTAACCTCAGTACTGCCATCTTGACGGACCTAAACCTTAGTGGTACCAACTTAACCTCACTAACGCGAGATAAACAAATCCACGTGTTTTTTGACAGCCACGTGCTTTTGGACAGCTGTCATCCGCCATCTTTAAACTACAGAGCACCGTGCTGCCCTCTTTATCGGAGTAGCTGCAAATTCGTCACCTGTCATCGGCAGTGCTGCCATCTTGGCGGGCCTAAACCTTAGTGCTTCCAACTTAACCTCACTAGCGTGAGATAAACAAATCCACGTGCAGCTGTCATCCGCAATCTTTATTCCATAGAGCACAGTGGTGCCCTCTTTAGCTACTTACCTTTGAAATGTGGTAGCGGGTAATTTTTACGTCACAGATGTCATCCGCCATCTTGCATCGCAAACCTCAGTGCTGCACTCTTTAGCTAGATACCTTTGAAATGTAGTGGCGGCAATTTGAAAAATTCTTAATGCTCTTGTTTGGAAACAAACCTATGCGCTTCTTTGACAGCTATCATCCGCCGTTTTTAATCCAGAGAGCACCGTGCTGCCCTCTTTAGCTACTTACCTTTGAAATGTGGTACGCCACAGCTGTCATCCGTCATCTTGCATCGCAAACCTCAGTGCTGCACTCTTTAGCTAGATACCTTTGAAATGTAGTGGCGGCAATTTGAAAAATTCTTTATGCTCCGTGCTGCCCTCTATGTGGTGGTGGTAAATGCTACGCGCGCTTGTTTGGAAACAAACCCATGTGCTTTTCTGACAGCTGTCAACCGCCATCTTTAATCCAGAGAGCACCGTGCTGCCCTCTTTGTGCCGGTGGCAAATTCCACGTGCTCTTGTTTGGAAACAAACTCACGTGCTTTTTGACAGCTGTCATCCGCCATCTTGCATCACAAACCTCAGTGCTGTACTCTTTAGCTAGATACCTTTGAAATGTGGTGGCGGCAATTTGAAAAGTTCTATGTGCTCTTGTTTGGAAACAAAGCCACGTGCTTGTTTGACAGCTGTCATCCACCATCTTTAATCAATAGAGCACTGTGCTGCTATCATGCGGGTAATTTCATCAGCTGTCATCCGCCATCTTTAATCTACAGAGCACCGTGCTGCTCTCTGTAGTAGCGAGCAATTTGAAAAGTTCTGTTAGCTGTCATCCGCCATCTTTAATCAAGAGAGCACCGTGCTGCCATCTTTAACTAGATACCTTTGAAATGTGGTGGCGGCAAATTGAAAAATTCCACGTGCTCTTGTTTAGTAAACAAACTCGCGCGCTTTTTGTCAGCTGTCATCCGCCATCTTACATCGCAAACCTCAGTGCTACACTCTTTAGTTGAAATATGTTGGCGGATAATTTAAAAAGAAAAATTCTACAGCAGCCATCTCTCGACGCTAATTGCACAAGATGGTGGCTATACATGACACCTTAAAGGTGCTTATGCAAGATGATCGCTATACATAGGTTCTCATGAGACGTCCTTGGGATGCTTGCGCAAGATGGCAGTTATTCAAGGCTCCTTATGAGACACCCTAGGGATGCTTGCGCAAGATGGTGGTTGCTCTTATGAGGCGGCTTAAGGGTCCTTGCACAAGATGGCTAGAGACGCCCCTAAGGATGCTTGCGCAAGATGGCGGACGCAAGATGGCGGCTATACATAGCTCCTTATGAGACAGTCTAGGGGGTGCTCGCACAAGATGGCGGCTACTCTTATGAAGAAAGCTAGCTTAGAGGCTACTGCGCAAGATAACGGTTGCTGTTATGCATGCGGTGGAGAGCAAATTGAAATTATATGTGCTTAATCAACAGAGCACCCTGCTGCCCTCTTTAGCTGAAATGTGGTGGTGGATAATTTGAAAAATTCTTGTGACAGGTGTAATCTTTAAACAATGGCGACTATACATAGGCTGTTAAGACCTTATCATTCTCCTCCTCCTCCTTCTCTACTTCCTCCTCCTCCTCCTCCTCCTCCTCCGCCTCTTATGTCAAGGCATAGCTTTATATCGAACAAGTTTAAACCTGCATCGCGAAGGCAAGCGTGTGCAGCGATAACATTATTGTACATGTTTAGACTTGCGAAACATAAGAAGAGTAGAATCAAACGCTGTACTCGATACAACATGTGATCAGAACATTGATTGATGTGTTCAGAACACAAAATAAGTGATCAAGACTAGAATCGAACACTGTACTCGATACAACATGTCAGGGGATACCCTTGTTCTAAGAAGATCAGATTGAAACATAACAAGACTAGAATCGAACACTGTACTCGATGTCGTTAACTTCAACATGTGATTAAAACATTGTTTGGTGTCTTAGAAGTGAAGCTTCCACGGTGTGAAGAATTATTTAATTTATTTTCCGGGTTGAACCGTGTTGTACTTGTACGCATATCACGTACAGTTTGCCGACGTTTCGAATACATTGCAGTATACTTTGTCAAGGCGACTGAAATACCCCTACTCGATCCGAGGTAATCAGTCTCCCAGGCAGAAATTACACTACTAGAGTGGCCTTGATCTTGGCCTTTTATATCCTAGCCTATCTGGCTGACGTAAGCCCTGGCTGTCTCGCGAGGCTTCTGGAAAGTTTATGTCACAGCCAGGTAGTGGGGGCTTGCCCGCGCTCTTATGTAATGGGGTTGCGGCCCGTGTGTTTATGTTGTGGTCTGTATGTCTTAAACTATGAATGATGGGCATCCAAGAATTACTGATTTTGTATCCTTCTTCTAAATTTATGTTATTCGGATGTTTCTTGATTTCGATAGCCTCGCGGATTTTTCTTTCCAGATTCCAAGGGATAGCTGCTAGGATCTTGGTCTTGTCAAATGATATTCCGTGCCTAGTTTCGTAGGAATGCTTGGCTACTGCTGAAATATCTGTGTTTTGGTTCTTGGTGTGACGGATATGTTCTTTTAGGCGGGTGGAGATCAGACGTTTTGTCTCACCTACATAACAAGCTCCGCAGCTACATTCAATGTGATACACTCCAGGGGCTTGTAATTCTATTGTGTCTTTTACTGGTGGTAGATAACGGGCTAGCTTACGGTGAGGTTTATAGATAGTTTTTATGTTGTATTTGTCCAGTATCTTGACGATCCTGTCTGTAGTGTTTTTAATGTATGGCAGTATCGCTGTTGTCTGGCGGGTCAGTTCTTCTTTCCCGTTGTTTTCTCCTGCGGCGGTCTTTTCTTTCTTCTCTTCTGATTTTTAAAGGACTCGTCGGATGTTATTGAGCGAGTAGCCATTTTTCCTAAGGGTTTCCGTGAGGTGTTCTTTTTCTTCCTCGAGGTGCTCTGCGTCAGATATCGCTATGGCCCTGTTCACTAGTGATGTTAAGACAGCCTGCTTTTGTGATGGGTGATGATGAGACGAGGCGTGTAGGTACCTGCCTGTGTGAGTGGGTTTCCTGTATACTGCGCGACTCAGCGTCCCATTGGGGTTACGTATTACTAGCACATCCAGGAACGGTAGTTTTCCGTCTACTTCTATTTCCATGCTGAACTGAATATTTACGTGTATGGAGTTGAGATGGTCGAGAAATAGCTGTAGGGTTTTGCTCCCGTGAGGCCAGATTACAAAAGTGTCGTCCACAAAACGGAGAAAACATTTCGGTTTCAGGGCAGATGTAGCTAAGGCTTTCTGTTCGAAGTGTTCCATATACATGTTTGCTATTATTGGAGAGAGTGGCGACCCCGTCGCGGCCCCTTCTGTCTGTTCGTAGAACTCCCCGTTGAAATGGAAATAAGTGGCGCTAAGGCATTCTTTAGCTAGTGTTGACAGGTCTTCTGGAAGTTTCTGATCTAATAGCGGAAATACTTCTGTTAGCGGCACCTTGGTGAAAAGTGACGTGACGTTAAAGCTTACTAATAGGTCCGTACTTTCAATTGATTGGTCCTTAAGGAGCTGGATGAAATGTCGGGAGTCCTTCACGTAGGGTTCAGTGTTTCCTGTATGTGGCTGAAGTAGTCCAGCTAGGTAACGGGCGATCTCGTGCGTGGGAGAGCCTATAGCGCTCACGATAGGTCGCAGAGGTATGCCTTCTTTGTGGATTTTAGGCAGGCCATACAATTTTGGAGGTATCGGGTCCGAGGATATCAGTTTCTTCTGTATTTCGGCTGGGATACTGGAATTTTTTACTAGTGTGTGGAGTTTGTTCTTAATGCGGTTGGTAGGGTTTATAATTTTCCTGTATGTAGAATCGGTGAGTAATTGTTCTATTTTCCGAGTGTAGTCTGTGCGTGTCATTATCACCGTAGCGTTGCCTTTATCTGCGGGTAGGATAATTGTTTCCGTATCTTAACGTAGTGTTTTTAGGGCATGAATTTCTTCTTTAGTCAAATTGGATGGCGGCGGCTTTGCGGATCTCAGTAGACATGATATATCCTGTCTGATCTCTTCTGCAGATTCGGTAGGAAGGTGCCGGATTGCAATTTCTACTTTGCTAATTATTTCTTCTACCGGTATACTATTCGGAGCTACTGCGTAGTTGAGTCCTTTTCTCAAGACCGAGGTAGTGGGTTCACCGAGTGGCTTGTCTGCGAGGTTTACTATTACATTCTTCTTCAGTGGAGCAGGTGGTTTCGGTTTCTGTTTTTGTAAGAGGCGGTTGAATTTCTTGTTTTGCTTGGCAGTGGCTAGTTCCAGTGTACGCTGGGATTGTGTGTTGCTAATGCTGTCTAACGTGGTCCGATCATTGAGCGACAGAGTGCTGGCAAGTTGCAGGTGGAGGTGAAATAATTTATTGTTGAGGTAGTCCAGAGTCTGTCTTGTGTCACTGATCCGTTCTCTGAGGAGTTTTATGTTGGTTTCGTGAAGAATACGGTCAGTCCGTCGGTTCTTGGTGTGATATTTCAGTCTCACACATGCTGGTATAATGCTGTTGTCCCTGCAGCGTTTCAGAAAGGAGAGTCGAGCCAGGTAGTTACTAATTTTCTTCCGAAGGTTGTCGAACTGCCTAGTAGCTTTGAGAATATCCTCCCAGTAAAGGTTTCGTATCTTAGAAGTGAAGCTTCCACGGTGTGAAGAATTATTTAATTTATTTTCCGGGTTGAACCGTGTTGTACTTGTACGCATATCACGTACAGTTTGCCGACGTTTCGAATACATTGCAGTATTCTTTGTCAAGGCGACTGAAATACCCCTACTCGATCCGAGGTAATCAGTCCCCCAGGCATAAATTACACTACTATAGTGGCCTTGATCTTGGCCTTTTATATTCTAGCCTATCTGGCTGACGTAAGCCCTCTAAACAAATAGAACCGAACACTGTACTCGATACAACATGTCAGGGGATACCTTTGTTCTAAGAAGATCAGATTGAAACATAACAAGACTAGAATCGAACACTACACTCGATGTCGTTAACCTTAACATGTGATCCGATACAACATGTTAGGGGATACCTTTGTTCTGAGAACATTAGATTAAAACATAGCAAGACTAGAATCGAACAGTGTACTCGATACAGCATGTGATTAGAACATAGTTTGATGTGTTCAGAGCAAAAGTACAACTTCAATGATTTACCTAGTGTAAAAATCAAAAACACACACTGTGCTCATATCGCATAGCTATCTTGCCTATCACTTGCCTAGTACGAAAATCAAAAACACACTGTGCACATATCGCATAGCTATCTTGCCTATCACTTGCCTAGTACGAAAATCAAAAACACACTGTGCACATATCGCATAGCTAACTCGGCAACACTTCAAATGATTTGCTTAGTGCGAAAATAAAAAATCTATACCGCGTAGCTAACTCGTTCACCGCACTGCTAAGACACTTAGTAATTGCAAATACACTGATATATGTCATACGAAAATTAAGAAAGCACAATGCGTAGCCAACTCGCTCGGTCAATCGCTTAGTAGTTGCAACACGACTAGAACACTGATACACGTTACTCTTTTTTTCTCGAAACACACACACACGGATGAGAATGTTGCGAGATACTACATACTTACATGTTTTTAAAAAATATAGGGGGGGCGAAAAAATCATGAATTATATGTACACATGTTGTCTCCTCCAAGTTGTAAGGCGAAATAGACGCAGTACTGCGAGTTTCCGCTATAGCTGGCGAACGGAAGTAGCATGATATCTCAGCAAAAAAAATACGCGTGAGCTTGCATACACGCAAGTCAGACACAATGATGGATACCGCGATTCAAATCCTGGCAACTTATGCCGTCAGGAAGGGCATCCGGCTAGATCATGTAATTACACGTTATGACGATCGCGCAGGTCCCTCGCCTAGCATTTGCTATTTTTTACGGCTTCCGACAGTAGGAGTTCGAACCCGCTATCTCCCGAAGTAGCGAGAATGATTGCGGGTTCAAGAGTGTTGAGGGTGATTCATTTGTCGGATGTAGGTGATAAGCCTTTTGCAGGCTTCTTCTGTAGGAGTAGGCTATGTGCCGGTACCGGGACATCTAGTTATAAAACTCGCTACAACAGATTTGTCGCGTATACTGCGATTTAAAATCCTAGTCCTTTAACGTCAGGAAGGGTAACCGGTCGTAAAACTATGGTGTATGATGTAAGAGGCGGGGTGTGCAAAAAGCCAGCATTAAGAAGGGGCTGTTGATGGGGACATTAAACCTTGTGCAGACTCCTTCGAAAATGAGTGTGAGTACAAGACGTTGATGGTGATTCAACTGTCGGATGGAGGCAATAAGCTGTGTGCAGGCTTCTTCAGTAGGAGTAGGCTATGTGCCGGTACCGGGACATCTAGTTATAAAACCTGCTACAACAGATTTGTCGCGTATAGTGCGATTTAAAATCCTAGTCCTTTAACGTCAGGAAGGGTAACCGGTCGTAAAACTATGGTGTATGATGTAAGAGGCTAGATACTAATAGTTTATGCGTCTAGAAGGGCATCTAGCTATTAAACAATAGTTTGTGGTGTGGGACACAATTTAAAATCATGTTTCTCTCATCATTCTTGCGATTTAAAATCTTGGTTCTCGCGTTAAGAAGGGTATCTAGCAGTAAAACAGATTCTCGCGAGTTAAAATCTTAGTCCTCGCGTCAAGGAGAGTAAATAGCCGTAAAACTATGGTGTATGATGTAAGAGGCTAGATACTGTAATTTAAAATCTTATTTCTTGCATCTCGAAGGGTAACTAGTTTTAAAACAAATTCTTGCGGTTTAAAATCTTAGTTCCTGCACCAAGAAGAGCATCTAGCTGTAAAACCCCGATTCTCGTGTTAGAAGGGCAACTAGTTGTAAAACAGATTCTTAATCCCAGTTCTTTGACGTCAGGAAGGGCAACCGGTCGAAAACAATAGTGTATGATGTAAGAGGCTAGATACTGCTAGTTTTGTGTCAGGAAGGGCAACCAGTCGTAAAACAGATTCTTGTTATTGAAAATCTCGCGTCAGGAAGGGCAACCGGCCGTACCGTAAAACAGTAGTGTATGATGTAAGAGGCTAGATACTGCTTTTTAAAATCTAAGAAGAGCATCTAGCTGTAAAACCCCGATTCTCGTGTTAAAAAGAGCATCTAGTTGTAAAACAGATTATTAATCCCAGTTCTTTGACGTCAGGAAGGGCAACAACCGTAAAACAATAGTGTATGATGTAAGAGGCTAGATACTGCTATTTAAAATCCTAGAAGGGCATCCAGCTGTAAAACAGATTCTTGTTATTTAAATTCTCGCGTCAGGAAGGGCAACCGGCCGTACCGTAAAACAATAGTGTATGATGTAAGAGGCTAGATACTGCTTTTTAAAATCCTAGAAGGGCATCCAGTTGTAAAACAGATTGTTGTGATTTAAAATCTCGCGTCAGGAAGGGCAACCGGCCGTAAAAAAGATTCTTGCGATTTAAAATCTCATGTTAGGAAGGGGCACTCGGCTTAAAACATATTTTTAATCCCGGCTCTGTTACGTTAGGAACCACATCTAGCTGTAAAAACAGGAGCTCCAAACATTTACAGTGTTAAGCTTTAGGAACAGGCTATGGGTTACATTTTTTGGTCTACCACATAGAACACTATCTTTGGAGTTGTATCGGCGCAGTCAGTCAGAGCGAGGTGCGGAATGCATGCGTTGACTGAAATTGTACACTCATCTTCCGGCTGTAGTAACCTTGAACGAGGACACTGCGTGCTGATGAGCCACTTGTAACTCACGGAACGTTTCCTTAACCGTGTAGCATTTAGCTCGTGTAAGTTCCTAACATAAAATATTATGATTGTACGGAGAGGTTAAAACCCAGTACCAGCACATAGCCTACCCCTATCGAAAGAGCCTGCACGGTGCCGGCATATAGGCTACTCCTGTTGAAGGAGTCTGCACAAGGTTTAACGCCCCCATCAACAGCCCTTACTTAATGCTGGCTTTTTGCACGCCCTCGAAACTACCTAAGAATGTAATATACTACAGTAGGGAGAGGGTAAAACCCAGTGCCGGCACATAGCCTACTCCTACCGAAGAAGCCTGCACAAGGCTTAACACCTCCATCCGACAGATGAATCACCATCAACATCTTATACTCACAATCATTTTCGAAGGAGCCTGTACAAGGTTTAACGTCCCCATCAACAGCCCTTACTTAATGCTGGCTTTTTGCACGCCCTCGAAACTACCTAAGAATGTAATATACTACAGTAGAGAGAGGGTAAAACCCAGTGCCGGCACATAGCCTACTCCTACCGATGAAGCCTGCACACAGCTTATCGCCTCCATCCGACAGATGAATCGCCATCAACATCTTGTACTCATAATCATTTTCGAAGGAGTCTGCACAAGGTTTAACGTCCCCATCAACAGCCCTTACTTAATACTGGCTTTTTGCATGCCCTCGAAACTACCTAAGAATGTAATATACAACAGTAGGGAGAGGGTAAAACCCAGTGCCGGCACATAGCCTACTCCTGCTGAAAGAGCCTGCATAATGCTTATCGCCTCCATCCAACAGATGAATCACCCTCAACATCTTGTACTCACGATCAGTTTCGGGGAAGCCTGCACAAGGTTTAAGGCCCCTCCCATCAACAGCCCTTACTTAATGCAGGCTTTTTGCACGCCCTCGAAACTACCTAAGAATGTAATATACAACAGTAGGGAGAGGGTAAAACCCAGTGCCGGCACATAGCCTACTCCTACCGATGAAGCCTGCACACAGCTTGTCGCCTCCATCCGACAGATGAATTGCCATCAACATCTTGTACTCACAATCATTTTCGAAGGAATCTGCACAAGGTTTAACGTCCCCATCAATAGCCCTTACTTAATGCTGGCGTTTTGCACACCCTCGAAACTACCTGAGAATGTAATATGTAACAGTAGGATCGCCCCCATCCGACAGATGAATCACCATCAACACTCTTGTACCCGCAATCATTCTCGCTACTTCGGGAGATAGCGGGTTCGAACTCCTACTGTCGGAAGCCGTAAAACATAGCAAATGCTAGGCGAGGGACCTGCGCGATCGTCATAACGTGTAATTACATGATCTAGCCGGATGCCCTTCCTGACGGCATAAGTTGCCAGGATTTGAATCGCGGTATCCATCATTGTGTCTGACTTGCCTGTATGCAAGCTCACGCGTATTTTTTGCTGAGATATCATGCTACTTCCGTTCGCCAGCTATAGCGGAAACTCGCAGTACTGCGTCTATTTCGTCTTACAACTTGGAGGAGACAACATGTGTACATATAATTTATGATTTTTTCACCACCCCCCCCCTATATTTGTTAAAAACATGTAAGTATGTAGTATCTCGCAACATTCTTATCCGTGTGTGTGTGTTTCGAGAAAAAAAAGAGTAACGTGTATCAGTGTTCTAGTCGTGTTGCAATTACTAAGCGAGTGACCGAGCGAGTTGGCTACGCAGTGTGCTTTCTTGATTTTCGTATGACATATATCAGTGTATTTGCAATTACTAAGCGTCTTAGCAGTGTGGTGAACGAGTTAGCTACGCGGTATAGATTTTTTTATTTTCGCACTAAGCAAATCATTTGAAGTGTTGCCGAGTTAGCTATGCGATATGTGCACAGTGTGTTTTTGATTTTCGTACTAGGCAAGTGATAGGCGAGATAGCTGTGCGATATGTGCACAGTGTGTGTTTTTTATTTTTACACTAGGTAAATCATTGAAGTTGTACTTTTGCTCTGAACACATCAAACAATGTTCTAATCACATGCTGTATCGAGTACAGTGTTCGATTCTAGTCTTGCTATGTTTCAATCTAATGTTCTCAGAACAGAGGTATCCCCTAACATGTTGTATCGGATCACATGTTAAGGTTAACGACATCGAGTGTAGTGTTCGATTCTAGTCTTGTTATGTTTCAATCTGATCTTCTTAGAACAAAGGTATCCCCTGAAATGTTGTATCGAGTACAGTGTTCGGTTCTACTTGTTTAGTGATCTGAACACATCGATTAATGTTCTGATCACATGTTGTATCGAGTGCAGTGTTCGATTCTAGTCTTGTTATGTTTCAATTTGATCTTCTTAGAACAAAGTTATCCCCTGACGTGATGTATTGAGTACAGTGTACATCAATCAATGTTCTGATCACATGTTGTATCGAGTGCAGTGTTCGATTCTAGTATTGTTATGTTTCAATTTGATCTTCTTAGAACGAAGTTATCCCCTGACGTGTTGTATTGAGTACAGTGTTCAATTCTAGTTGTTTAGTGATCTGAACACATCAGACAATGTTCTAATCACATGTTTAAGTTAACAACATCGAGAACAGTGTTCGATACTAGTTGTTTAGTGATCTGAACACATCAATCAATGTTCTGAATCACATGTTAAGGTTAAAGACATCGAGTGCAGTGTTCGATTCTAGTCTTGTTATGTTTCAATTTAATCTTCTTACAACAAAGTTATCCCCTGACGTGTTGTATTGAGTACAGTGTTCAATTCTAGTCTTGTTATGTTTCAATCTGATCTTCTTAGAACAAAGGTATCCCCTAACATGTTGTTTTAAGTACAACGTTCGATTCTACTTATGTAGTGTTCTGAACACACCAAACAATGTTTTAATCACATGTTGAAGTTAACGACATCGAGTACAGTGTTCGATTCTTGTCTTGTTATGTTTCAATCTGATCTTCTTAGAACAAGGGTATCCCCTGACATGTTGTATCGAGTACAGTGTTCGATTCTAGTCTTGATCACTTATTTTGTGTTCTGAACACATCAATCAATGTTCTGATCACATGTTGTATCGAGTACAGCGTTTGATTCTACTCTTCTTATGTTTCGCAAGTCAAACATGTACAATAATGTTATCACTGCACACGCTTGCCTTCGCGATGCAGGTTTAAACTTGTTCGATATAAAGCTATGCCTTGACATAAGAGGCGGAGGAGGAGGAGGAGGAGGAGGAGGAAGTAGAGAAGGAGGAGGAGGAGAATGATAAGGTCTTAACAGCCTATGTATAGTCGCCATTGTTTAAAGATTACACCTGTCACAAGAATTTTTCAAATTATCCACCACCACATTTCAGCTAAAGAGGGCAGCAGGGTGCTCTGTTGATTAAGCACATATAATTTCAATTTGCTCTCCACCGCATGCATAACAGCAACCGTTATCTTGCGCAGTAGCCTCTAAGCTAGCTTTCTTCATAAGAGTAGCCGCCATCTTGTGCGAGCACCCCCTAGACTGTCTCATAAGGAGCTATGTATAGCCGCCATCTTGCGTCCGCCATCTTGCGCAAGCATCCTTAGGGGCGTCTCTAGCCATCTTGTGCAAGGACCCTTAAGCCGCCTCATAAGAGCAACCACCATCTTGCGCAAGCATCCCTAGGGTGTCTCATAAGGAGCCTTGTATAACCGCCATCTTGCGCAAGCATCCCAAGGGAGTCTCATAAGAACCTATGTATAGCGATCATCTTGCATAAGCACCTTTAAGGAGTCATGTATAGCCACCATCTTGTGCAATTAGCGTCGAGAGATGGCTGCTGTAGAATTTTTCTTTTTAAATTATCCGCCACCATATTTCAACTAAAGAGTGTAGCACTGAGGTTTGCGATGTAAGATGGCGGATGACAGCTGACAAAAAGCGCGTGAGTTTGTTTACTAAACAAGAGCACGTGGAATTTTTCAATTTGCCGCCACCACATTTCAAAGGTATCTAGTTAAAGATGGCAGCACGGTGCTCTCTTGATTAAAGATGGCGGATGACAGCTAACAGAACTTTTCAAATTGCTCGCTACTACAGAGAGCAGCACGGTGCTCTGTAGATTAAAGATGGCGGATGACAGCTGATGAAATTAACCGCATGATAGCAGCACAGTGCTCTATTGATTAAAGATGGCGGATGACAGCTGTCAAAAAAGCACGTGGCTTTGTTTCCAAACAAGAGCACATAGAATTTTTCAAATTGCCGCCACCACATTTCAAAGGTATCTATCTAAAGAGCACAGCACTGAGGTTTGTGATGCAATATGGCGGATGACAGCTGTCAAAAAGCACGTGAGTTTGTTTCCAAACAAGGGCACGTGCGTGGAATTTGCCACCGGCACAAAGAGGGCAGCACGGTGCCCTCTGGATTAAAGATGGCGGTTGACAGCTGTCAGAAAAGCTCATGGGTTTGTTTCCAAACAAGAGCGCGTAGAATTTACCACCACCACATAGAGGGCAGCACGGTGCTCTCTGGATTAAAGATGGCGGATGATAGCTGTCAAGAAAGCGCATAGGTTTGTTTCCAAACAAGAGCATTAAGAATTTTTCAAATTGCCGCCACTACATTTCAAAGGTATCTAGCTAAAGAGTGCAGCACTGAGGTTTGCGATGCAAGATGGCGGATGACAGCTGTGACGTAAAAATTACCCGCCACCACATTTCAAAGGTAAGTAGCTAAAGAGGGCAGCACTGTGCTCTATGGAATAAAGATGGCGGATGACAGCTGCACGTGGATTTGCTTATCTCACGCTAGTGAGGTTAAGTTGGAAGCACTAAGGTTTAGGCCCGCCAAGATGGCAGCACTGCCGATGACAGGTGACGAATTTGCAGCTACTGCGATAAAGAGGGCAGCACAGTGCTCTGTAGTTTAAAGATGGCGGATGACAGCTGTCAAAAAGCACGTGGCTGTCAAAAAACACGTGGATTTGTTTATCTCGCGCTAGTGAGGTTAAGTTGGTACCACTAAGGTTTAGGTCCGTCAAGATGGCAGTACTGAGGTTAGCGATACGTTGTTGTCTGTCAAAAAGCACGTGGCTGTCAAAAAACACGTGGATTTGTTTACCTCGCGCTAGTTAGGTTAAGTTGGTACTACTGAGGTTTAGGCCCGTCAAGTTGGCAGTACTGAGGTTAGCGATGCGTTGTTGTCTGTCAAAAAGCACGTGGCTGTCAAAGAACACGTGGATTTGTTTACCTCGCGCTAGTTAGGTTAAGTTGGTACCACTGAGGTTTAGGCCCGTCAAGATGGCAGCAGTGAGGTTAGCGATGCGTTGTTGTCGATGACAGCTGTCAAGAAGCACGTGGCTTTGTTTATAAATTCAAATCTCGCGCGATAATTCAAATGTCCCGCCAAAATTCAAATTTTCCGCCAGAATTCAAATTTCCCGCGGGAGGAGGAGGCGGCAGAACTGTCCAATTGTACTACTTATACCTTACAAGTGTTACGACATTATTATTCGGCGAAGTGACAAGATGAACCCGCCAACGTCCCTGGTGTCTGAGAGTCTACTATTACATGTTGTCTCTGCAGTTATGCAAGACAACATATGCCAATTTAATGGTACAATATGGAGGATTGCATTCACTATCACGTGTTTCCATGGTGGTTGTTGGTGTGGTGTGTTGTGTGTATGAAGATCTTGTCAGGATAACGTCGAGAAAAATAAAATTTAGTTTACCAAACAATTCTGTAAACTTAATAAAAAATTATAATGGTCAATCATAATAAAATAGGCCGTGGTATACAGTACATTCCTTAATGACTTATGCTAAAGATAATTCCACGCGGTTTCTCATACTACACAAATTGTTATTACTACATTCCTCACGTTTTCCTTCTGTGGATATTATCTGCAATGTAATAGTCGTTTATGATCTCTAAACATCGTTAAAGTACTCAGTGTCATGACAATGCTGTATAGAGAATACTTCAGCGTGTCTCACTTTATTTTTCAAAGCCATCCGGCAGAATTAGGACGGATATCATCAACCATGGTTTTTTACCGTATAGATTTTAGTGTCGGGACTGTCCGAGGACGTGTTCGGCTCGCTAATTCTATAGAAGCTTTTCCCAGTACACCCCGTGGAGGTCAGCTACATGTACCGGTGTGTGCGTGTGTTGTCTGTAGGTGTAATTGTGCGGGCTAGGAATAGGGAAGGAAGTGGCCATGTGTCGATGTCCTTGATAGATACCATCCGAACATTTTCCTAGAGTTGAAACGGGAAAGCACGGGAGCCATTTCGAGGATGGCCTATGGGAGATTCAGACCAACATGTTTCCCATGTTTACAGCTATCAACCATAACTGGCCGTGTCGCAACGCACTGAGCTAACCTGTTCAGCAGATTAGACATGAATATGACCACTTGCGAAAATACTGTATTTCATTGTATGGACAACTAGTTCCTTCGCACGGCGGCCTTGTGTTGAAAGGGCCCCGGATTTGATTTCCGGAGAGTTCATGAATTTTAGCCGTGTCTGAGTGATTCGTCCGGCTCGGGAGTGTGTATTTCTTCTTGTCTCCATACACACGTGTTTATTTACGTAAACCACACCACAACGAAACACGGAGCAGTTGAATGCATCGCATATGGGGTAGGCGTCAGGAAGGGTAATCGGCTGGAAAACTGAGCTAAGACCGTATATGCGAGATATTACTAACATACTAAGAAGCTCTCGTAATTGTATCTTGACCTAGTGGTTTCTAGAGGCAATAGCCCCTCTTTATTGAACAATACCGGGCAGAAGTATTTTGACATTCATATTTTCGACCATAGATAACGTAAGTGATACCCATGGTGAAAAATAAATAGCAGACCGGTTCGTTCCGTTACCTGGTTGTGTTTGAGTGGATAGTTCAGTGTTGTTTATGTTTCGAGCCTAGCAGTTAATTGGGACCAACTGTTTACGTGGAGACCGTACGTATTTTGACATATAAGATTTTACTTATAACAATGATTTACTTACGTCTGATTTCCAGTTCTTTCTTTCACCAAAGAAGATATTAAAATGGGGGTAAAGGAAAGAGTACTCTTTAGATCTTAGGCACGCAATGATTGCGGCTTTGAAGAGAGGCAATAGCCAAGCACAAGTTGCAAAACACTTTGGCTTTGTAAACAAATTGTAAATGTTTGGAACAGAGTCTGCAGCAACCGCGGCACTCTTTTAAATAAGCCTAGATCTGGTCGCCCTGGAATTATTACCCCTGCTGTTGAGAGACTCATTCGAAGGCCATGTGTTGCTGATCCTCGTACGACGGCAGTAGCTGTACGGAACAATTTAGAAGACAATTATAAGATTAAACTTGGCTCAATTACTATCAAACGGTACGTCAAACACCAATCTTTAATGGGCCGATGACCAAGCAAGAAGCCCTGATTTCAGCAAAGAACAGGAAGGCCTGACTTGCATTTGCTAAGAAATATAGTGTCTGGACGAACAAGAAATGGAATAAAATACTTTGGAGTGATGATAGTAAATTCAATATGTTCAACTCGGATGGAAACTCCTTTGTCAGACGTCCAGTTAACACATGCAATGATGTACGGCACCAAAACCCACAGTAAAACATGGTGATCATGCAATATCTTGAGGCTGCTTTTCTAGAACTGGAGTTGGTCCACTGTTAAAAATTGAAGGCATCATGGATCAATCTGTATACGGCCGGATCATTGAACAACATGTGGTACGATATGCTAAAAAAACATGCCTCGTTGGTGGTTGTCATGTCAATGATCCGAAACATACCTCCGAGTTTGTTTTCTTGTCTCCATGTATTACTGTAGTGTATTTATTTGTGTTATACATTTACGTTTGTGTGAATGTGATGGTTTGGTTGGTTGTAGAAATGGTCAAATTATTTGTGTTGTACGAGTGCACGCATTATGTTAATAAATAACGAGGCCAGAGCAAGTTAATCGTTTGTCAAAATACAGGGCAATTCAAAATGATGGACCCGACTTCAGAAATGAATTCTATGAAATCTAATGAACGTATCATACTGTGAGATATGCGCAAATAAAGACAAACTCTCAAAGTTTAGTTGAGATTAGATTTCAACCCACGTGGTTTCATTTTCAGCCGTTACGAGCGCGCTGAAAGAAAATGGCTACGGCTGGAGAGCAGAATTCGTTCTGTGTGCTTGATTACCATGTAAACAAATTTGTGATTAGTGCTCAACGGCATTTCCGTACCAGATATGGAAGAAACCCACCTACTGGAAAAGCCATTCGTGCGTGGCATGCAAAATTCAGAGACACTGGCTGCATCTGTAAGCGAAAGTAGCCTGGCCGTCCTTCGAACGGCGAAGAGACAGTGGAACGTGTTCGCGCCAGTTTCGTGCGGAGTCCGCAGTCCACCTACTGGTCAGCGAGGCAACTTGAACTTGCACAGGCAACTGTTTGGCGCATTCTGCGGAAACGTTTACGAATGAAACCCTACCGCTTGCAACTGATGCAGGCCTTAAAAGACACTGATTATGCTGCTCGAGCGTCCTTCTGTGCTGATTTTCTCGCATTAATGGAAGAGGATGGGTTCTCCGAAAGGGTAATTTTCAGTGATGAAGCTACTTTTCACCGTTCCGGGACTGTGAATAGACACAACGTAAGGATGTGGGGAACTTCTAATCCCCATCAAGTTGTGGAACATCAACGCGATTCTCTCAAGGTGAATGTGTTTTGTGCCATTTCTCATGAGAAGGTTTTATGGACCCTTTTCCTTCATTGAACCTACTGTGACGGGAAATGTTTTTTCTCGATATGCTGCAACAATGGCTTCTGCCACAGCTCGAAGAGGATAGTGCAGATTTCTTCCTTCAACTGGATGGTGCCCCTCCACATTACCATGGCAACGTTCGGAGCCATCTCAATGAGAATTTGGCACAACGCTGGATAGGTCGTGCATCTCAGGAGGATCGAACTCTCATTCGTTCGCTACCGCGTACCCTCGACTTAACCCCATGTGATTTCTTCTTGTGGGGTTTCGTAAAGGATCATGTTTACGTACCACCTCTTCCACTAACATTGGACGACCTTCCTACCCGCATCGCAGCCGCCATCGCAGAGATTGGCCGCGACACACTACACAAGGTTTGGCAGGAGATAGACTATCGGCTTGATGTATGTCGTGTTATGCGAGGTGCTCACATACAAATAGAACACTTGTGATATGACTGAAAAAAACTTTGAGAGTTTACCGTTCTTAGCACATATCTCACATTAGGATATGTTTATTAGATTTCACAGAATAAATTTATGAAATCGGGTCCATCATTTTGAATTGCCCTGTACTTATGGCCGGTACTGTATGTTCAGAAATTATAGATTATTCAAAACATTCTGAACGATAGATCGGAGTACGGTATACCTGCCCTGCGAAAACTTTCAACATGTGCGTACATGAATTTCCTACGTTCAGATTCATTACGAGAAACACTACCACGTTTTGCTAGCCTTTCTGGCGTAACGGCACTCATCACAGGTAACGTAGTCGCAAGCCAATTCCATTTAAATACGCCAGAAGCTCCAAGGGAACTGAGCGCCAAGGGCAAAGCTGAGTCGAATCTGCCAGCTCCTTCCCGCTTGACCGTCTCATGGCCTCCATCCAGCCACTGACTTGAAAATTAAAAGCTACAACCGAGTACTTAGGTTTTTAAAATTAATATTTTCGAACTAATATTGAAACACTGTGTTTTCATTTAAGGCGTCATTAATGGAAATCCATTGTGATCATTGCAGAATTTACATGTATACATGGGAGAGGAAAGGCCTGGGAATGGGAAGGAAGCGACCGTGGCCATAATTAAGGTTCATCCCCAGCATTTGCCTGGTGTGAAAATGGGAAACCACGGAAAACCATCTTCAAATCTGCCGAAAGTGTTGTTCGAACCCACTATCTCACGGATGCAAGCTCACAGCTGCGCGATCCTAACCGCACGGCCAACTCGCCCGGTAGTGGTAGAAGTATTTACTGCTTTGTGCTGTATCCAGAAAAAACATCTGAATCATCCGGTTATTGGGCCCCCTACCCTATGTATTTAATTGAGGAATTTAATATAGAGATAATGGAAGAAAGTCGGGCTACTGGTGATGATTTTAGTGTATTCACATCAAGATGAAGTGGAATAAGTGAGTATAATCCACGTCAGAAGATATCATGCACCGCTTTTCACAAAGAAACAAAAGTGGTATTTTGGCTTCCCTTGCATTAACTTTGCCTGCCTTTATATCTTCAGGCCGGTGGACAGTGGGAATAAAACGATCCATCTCCCGAATGCAATCTTAGTGGCTCAGTGTCCGACTCGTTGGCTGAATGGTCAGCGCACTGACCTTCGGTTCAGAGGATCCCGGGTTCGATTCTCGGCCGGGTCGGGGATTTAAACATTAATTGGTTAATTCCAATGGCTCGGGGGCTGGGTGTGTGTGCCGTATTCGACATTAGAAATCATCCTAGGTAGGGCCCTCACCTTCACAGATATGCAGGTAGCCTAATAGGCCGTCTACTAGAAAAAGACCTGCACCAGGCCCTTCTGGAGGCCATACGCCATTTATTTATAGTGGCTCAGTCGGTTAGTCGTCGTATTTCTGTTCGCAAGAAAGTAGGCTTGATTCACAGTGTCGTCGGTGTAGGGTGTATAAAGGTAGCATTTCCGTATCGTTGACTTCAGGCACGTTAATGAATTCCTGCGGAACAAACTTCTTACTCCCCTCAGCCTCTTTAGATTTCAGGTGGTTGACATTATCTCCGTTAATATTAGTCCTTTCGAAAATAACTGCAAATGTAGTAGAACATGTTTTTTTACGATCCTTTCTTTTCGTGTGAGTATTTTTTCAAAGGAATAATAAGAAAGATATATGCGGTTCAAGATTTTTCATCTTCGTTGTAAATGTGAATTTGGAAATGCTCATTTTAATATCGTACCGCCTCAGCCTCTTTCCAGGCTTCTGGAAATGAACCCCAAGTTAATCCCTAGTAGAAAAGATGCCCTGGCATAAAGCAGTTCATTCAAAGTTATCAATACTAGAAAGCTTCATATTCCCAGGGCCTTCACGGCCGGTACAGAGGCGTCAGTATTGCCTTGTTATTTTCCACAAATAATGGAAACATGCGCTTCAATCCAGTGTATGCCTGATGAGTGAAGTGATGAAATTTCGTTGGCAATGCTAAATAATGCGCATATTTTACTTCAGATAAAATCATGTGATCGTGATTGAAAGCTAAAATGTAGTTCCCCGGCCGTAACCAAATTAACAGCCTCGTCGCACCGGGACGTTCATGTGACCCTGCGCACTAGCAGATACGCGAAACTGCAACACAAAGTTTAGTTGTCCCTCAAAGCTCTTGTGGTGGTAAGAGAGAGTAGGGTTAGAAACAGCTAAATTAAAATAATATCGACAATTTCTGGCGTCGAGATCCTAACCCTGGGTCTCTGATGTGAGTAATCTGTGTGATAGTTGTAGGACTAGAACACAATATCAGAAGGAAATACTTGTACACAATCGGTAGAACCGTAACTAACGAGGGAATTCCATAACCTTACAATCAGGGAAATCAGTTGACTCGCCCGCACATCGATTTTGTAAAATTCCTCCAACTTGCCCCACGCTTGACTCTAATTGAAATATTCTACTCGCCCGGTATTTTTATTATTATTATTATTATTATTATTATTATTATTATTATTATTATTATTATTATTATCATTCTGGACCCCACAGCAAAATGCAAGACGGCTACTTGGCGGTAAATTTCATCTGCTGTCAATATCATTGCTGACAATGCGACCAGCACCATGGTCGCGCGTAGGCAAGTGCGCAAGATTTCTGGCGACACGAATTATATACTTCCGTGCATTATTGACCTTATTATAGAGGTGAACAATTGCAGGGCCAATTTCATTCCTATCGTTTATTTCAAATGTGTTTACATTTTTATTTATATGCCAGGAGAATTTACTGTAATCTAACTTTATGTTCTCCAAATGAAAAGATGGCTCTTGAAAACAAACCCAGGAAAGATTAAAAATGATCAGTTTATGGTCAGAATAAGTACATTACGAACTGTAAAATCAATTGGTCTCAACTCCTTTTTTCACCCCACCGCCGTAAACCTGATTTACACCCCCTCCCCACCCGAAAAAGGAAGGCGTGTTTCTTTATGTTTAAAGGAGATTACAAATACTAATGTTCACGTCCGTTACCTTCAGTTCTGAGATATAAGTATTCCCATTAAAAAATTCACTTTTTCACTTCCTATCAAACTCCCTCTGAAGTGAATTTTCCGGCAAAAAAAATACTTGTTGCTTTAATAGTAAAGAATCTTCTAAATAGCAATTATCACGAATCTGACATCTTCAGTTATTGAGATATGTGTCCTCATAAAAGGAATTCAACTCATTTTCACCCCCGCTCCCAAGATGATTTCCCCCCAGAAACGCTTTTTCTTTGCTTTTAAAGATGATCAAAATTCCATATTTCCACGTCTGTAACCACTTTTGTTTTTATTAGATGTAAGTATCCTCGTACAATTAATTCAATTCATTTTACAATTCTTTCACCTCCCACCTCCTTCATTGGATTTTCCGGGAAAACGTGTACCTTTAATTTTAAAGCAGATTCCAAATACCAATTTCCACGTCTGCACAATCTTTCGTTTTTAAGATAATAGTATCCTCATACAAATAATACAACTAATTCTTCAATCCCCCCCCCCCTTGGTGGATTTCCGAAAACAAAAATTCCAAATACCAAATTTCACGTCTGTAACATCTTCAGCTTTTGAGATATCAGTATCCTAAATAAAAGAATTCAACCCCATTTTCAGTCACTTTTGCCACTCCACCCAAGAGGTTTTTCAGAAAACAAAAAATACATGTTTAGTTATTTCTAATAGAGATAAAAAATACTAATTTTTTCTTCGATAACATGTTAAGTTTTTGAGATATACTGTACAAATGCTCCTTTTAAAATGTCACCCCCTTTTCAGGTCCCCTTAAGTGGAGTTTCTAAAAACAATTCACCAATGTTTCTTTACTTTTACAGAAGATTCCAAATCCCAATTTTTACGTCTGTAACATTTTACGTTTCTGAGATATACTGTACAGTAGATATAGTCTTTCTAAAAAATTCACCCCAAATTGTCACTCCTGTTTAACCCTCGTTAATTGGACTTTCCAAAAACAAACAAATACGTGTTTCATTATTTTCAAAGGAGATCCCAAATACCAATTTTTAGGTCTGTAATATGTTCTGTTTCTGAGATATAAGTCTCCTCATTAAAGGCATTTAACCACTTTTCACCCTTTTTCACCCGTCCTATAGGGATTTTCCGAAAACAAAATATATGTGTTTCTTTATTTTTAAGTGGAATTCTAAATACCGTTTTTTACATCTGTAAACTTTAAAAGTTTTGAGATATAGATACACTCATTCAAAAAATCACCCCCCTTTTCACCCCCCATTAATTGGATTTTCCAAAAACAAAAAATACGTGTTTCTTTATTTCTAATGGAGGTCCCAAATACCTATTTTCAGGTCTGTAATATCTTCAAATTCTGAGATATATGTATCCTCATTAAAGGCATTCAAGCCCTTTTTCACCCCCCTTTTCGCCCCTCCTATTGGAATTTTCCGAAAACAGAAGAATACGTGTTCCTTTATTTTTAAAGGAGATTCTAAATACCAATTTTTACATCTGTAAACTTTAAACGTTTTGAGACATAGATGCACTCATTTTAAAATTTCACCCAACTTTTCACCCCCTTAGGGACGGAATATCCAAAAATCCTCCCCTAGCGAGCACCTACATTGTACTATAAATGTATCCTCAAAATTTCGTTTCATTACGTCCAGTAGTTTTGGCTCGGCGATGATGAATCAGTCAGTCAGTCAGTCAGTCTGTCACTCACTCAGTCAGTCAGGACATGTTATCTATATATATATACAACTAGCAAGATACCCTTGCTTCGCTACGGTATCATACTGAAATTTACAATTGAATGCTTATTGTTTTAGATATATAATCCGACGAAATTCGCGATCTGACTCGTTTTCTGCGAGAATCCACCAAAATTCCCGATCTGACTGGTTTTCTATTATTTTACGGCACGTTTCCTCCCATTTTTCAATCTTCCTTTCCAGCAATCGATTTCGTACTTCCCGGGCCAGGCTCAGGTATTCCTCCCGGTCAGATGGGTCCGTAAATCTTTGCCATCTTTTCCTATAATCATGTTTAATATGGATATAATCCTTCAGGAGATCCGGCGTGGTGTCATATTGGGTGCCATGGCGGCACTGAACCCGCGGCCGGACTGCATTCTTAGTCATTACCCGTCCAGGAGCCGTTTCCAGCGCGGTCCGCACATTTGACGACGGTCCGGAATATTATTATTATTATTATTACTATTATGTGTTGCTGGAATGGCTGATGACAGGGAAAACAGGAGTATCAGGAGAAAAACCTGTCCCGCCATCGTTTTGTCCAGCACGAATGTCACATGGAGTGACCGGGATTTGAACCACGGAACCCAGCTGTGAGAGGCTGGCGCGCTGCCGCCTGAGCAACGGAGGATCCTTATAAGTACATTAATAACAGCTAAAATCAATTGGTCTCACCTACTTCTACACCCCACCGCCGTTAAGTTTATTTACCCACCCCCCCAAATTAAAAGAATGCTTGTTTCTTTATGTTTAAGGGAGATTCCAAACACCAATGTTCACGTCTATTACCTTCAGTTTTGAGATATAAGTATCCCAATAAAAATAATTTACTTTTATCACTTCATTTCACACTACTACCCCTCCCCCACCCCAAGTGAATTTTCCCGCAAAAATACTTGTTTCTTTAATAGTACAGGATCTTCTAAATACCAATTATCACGACTCTAACTTCTTCAGTTCTTTATTTTGGTGTCCTCATGAAAGGAATTCAACTCCTTTACACTCCCGCCCTCCAAGATGGTTTCCCCCCCAAAACGCGTTTTTCTTTGTTTTTAAAGGAGATCCAAATACGAATTTTCACGCCTGTAACAACTTTAGTTTTTATTAGATGTTTGTATTCTCATACGATTAAGTCAATTAATTTTTCAATTCTTTCAACCCCCCCCCCCCCCCCACTTCATTGTATTTTCTGAGAATACGTGTTTCTTTACTTTTAAAGCAGATTGCAAATATCAAATTTCAAGTCTGTAACGTCTTCATTTTTGTGATATCAGTAGCCTAATTAAAAGAATTCAACACCATTTTCAGTCACTTTTACCACCCCCCTCCACCCAAGAGGTATTTCCGAAAACTAAAAACTAACGTTTCTTTATGTTTAATAGAGCTAAAAAATACCTTCACTTCTGTAACATGTTAAGTTTTCTTAGATATACTGTAAAAATTCTCATTTTATAATTTCACCCCTTTTGAGTTCCCCTTAAGTGGAGTTTCCAAAAACAAATCACCTATGTTTATTTACATTTACAGGAGATTCCAAACACCCACTTTTACGTGTTTCTCTATTTTTAAAGGAGATCCCATATACAAATCTTCAGTTCTGCAATATCTTTCGTTTCTGATATATATGTATCCCCATTAAAGGCATTCAACCCATTTTTCACCCCTTTTACACCCCTCCTATTAGGATTTACAGGAAACAAAAAAATACGTATTCCTTTATTTTTAGAGGAGATTCTAACTACCAATTTTTACATCTGTAAATTTTAAAGTTTTAAGATGTAGACGCACTCATTTTAAAAAATTCACCTCCCCCCCCCATTTCACCCCCCAATATTTGGATTTTCCAAAAACGAAAAAATATACGTGTTTCTTTACTTTTAAAGTAGATCCAAAATACCAATTTTCAGGTCTGTAATATCTTCAGGTTCTGAAATATAAGTAGCCTCATTAAAGGTATTCAACCCATTTTTCACCCTTTTACACCCTTCCTATTGGGATTTTCCGAAAACAAAAGAATGCGTGTTTCTTTAGTTTTAAAGGAGATTCTAAATACCAATTTTTACATCTATAACTTTTAAAAGTTTTGAGATATAGATACAATCATTTTAAAATATTACCCCCTTTTCACCCCCCTTAATTGGGTTTTCCAGAAACAAAAAAATACGTGTTTCTTTATTTTTAAAGGAGATCCCAAACACCAATTTTCAGGTCTATAATATCTTCAGTTTCTGAGATATAAGTAGCCTCATTAAAGGCATTCAACCCCTTTTTCACCCCTTTTCACTCCTCCTATTGCGATTTTCCGAAAACAAAAAAATACGTGTTTCTTTATTTTTAAAGAAGATTCTAAATACCAATTTTTACATCTGCAAACTTTAAAAGTTTGGAGATATAGATTCACTCATTTTAAAAATTCACCCCCTTTTCACCCTCCCATTAATTGGATTCTACAAAAACAAAAAAATACGTGCTTCTTTATTTTTAAAAGAGATCCAAAGTACCAATTTTCAGGTCTGTAATATCTTCAGTTTCTGAGATATAAGTAGCCTCATTAAAGGCATTCAACCCATTTTCACCCCTTTTCACTCCTCCTACTGCGATTTTCCGAAAACAAAAGAATACGTGTTTCTTTATTTTTAAAGGAGATTCCAAATACCAATTTTTACATCTATAAACTTTAAAAGTTTTGAGATATAGATACACTCATTTTAAAAATTCACCCCCTTTTCACCCTCCCATTAATTGGATTTTCCAAAAACAAAAAAATACGTGTTTCTTTATTTTTAAAAGAGATCAAAAGTACCAATTTTGAGGTCTGTAATATCTTCAGTTTCTGATATATAAGTACCGGTATCCTGATTAAGGGCATTCAACCCATTTTCCCACATTTTCCCCCTTTTTCACCCCTCCATTTGGGATTTTCTGAAAACAAAAAAATACGTGTTTCCTTATTTTTAAAGAAGATTCTAAATACCAATTTTCACATCTATAAACGTTTAAAGTTTTGAGATATAGATACACTCATTTTAAAATTTCACCCCCCTTTTCACCCCCTTACCGAAGGAATATACAAAAATCCTCTCTTAGCGAGCACCTAAATCATAATGTGAATATATCCCCAAAATTTCATTTCTTTATGTCCAGTAGTTTTGGCTCGGCGATGATGAATCAGTCAGTCAGTCAGTCAGTCAGTCAGTCAGTCAGTCAGGACAAGCTATTTTATATATATAGACTAGCAAGATACCCGTACTTCGCTACGGTATTACACTGAAATTCATAATTTAATGCTTATTGTTTTAGATATATAATCCACCGAAATTCGCGATCCGACTCGTTTTCTGCGAGAATCCGCCAAAATTCGCGATCTGACTCGTTTTCTAATAGATTACGGCAAGTTTCCTCCCATTTTTCAATCTTTCTTTCCAGTTTAGTTGAGATTAGATTTCAACCCACGTGGTTTCATTTTCAGCCGTTACGAGCGCGCTGAAAGAAAATGGCTACGGCTGGAGAGCAGAATTCGTTCTGTGTGCTTGATTACCATGTAAACAAATTTGTGATTAGTGCTCAACGGCATTTCCGTACCAGATATGGAAGAAACCCACCTACTGGAAAAGCCATTCGTGCGTGGCATGCAAAATTCAGAGACACTGGCTGCATCTGTAAGCGAAAGTAGCCTGGCCGTCCTTCGAACGGCGAAGAGACAGTGGAACGTGTTCGCGCCAGTTTCGTGCGGAGTCCGCAGTCCACCTACTGGTCAGCGAGGCAACTTGAACTTGCACAGGCAACTGTTTGGCGCATTCTGCGGAAACGTTTACGAATGAAACCCTACCGCTTGCAACTGATGCAGGCCTTAAAAGACACTGATTATGCTGCTCGAGCGTCCTTCTGTGCTGATTTTCTCGCATTAATGGAAGAGGATGGGTTCTCCGAAAGGGTAATTTTCAGTGATGAAGCTACTTTTCACCGTTCCGGGACTGTGAATAGACACAACGTAAGGATGTGGGGAACTTCTAATCCCCATCAAGTTGTGGAACATCAACGCGATTCTCTCAAGGTGAATGTGTTTTGTGCCATTTCTCATGAGAAGGTTTTATGGACCCTTTTCCTTCATTGAACCTACTGTGACGGGAAATGTTTTTTCTCGATATGCTGCAACAATGGCTTCTGCCACAGCTCGAAGAGGATAGTGCAGATTTCTTCCTTCAACTGGATGGTGCCCCTCCACATTACCATGGCAACGTTCGGAGCCATCTCAATGAGAATTTGGCACAACGCTGGATAGGTCGTGCATCTCAGGAGGATCGAACTCTCATTCGTTCGCTACCGCGTACCCTCGACTTAACCCCATGTGATTTCTTCTTGTGGGGTTTCGTAAAGGATCATGTTTACGTACCACCTCTTCCACTAACATTGGACGACCTTCCTACCCGCATCGCAGCCGCCATCGCAGAGATTGGCCGCGACACACTACACAAGGTTTGGCAGGAGATAGACTATCGGCTTGATGTATGTCGTGTTATGCGAGGTGCTCACATACAAATAGAACACTTGTGATATGACTGAAAAAAACTTTGAGAGTTTACCGTTCTTAGCACATATCTCACATTAGGATATGTTTATTAGATTTCACAGAATAAATTTATGAAATCGGGTCCATCATTTTGAATTGCCCTGTACTTATGGCCGGTACTGTATGTTCAGAAATTATAGATTATTCAAAACATTCTGAACGATAGATCGGAGTACGGTATACCTGCCCTGCGAAAACTTTCAACATGTGCGTACATGAATTTCCTACGTTCAGATTCATTACGAGAAACACTACCACGTTTTGCTAGCCTTTCTGGCGTAACGGCACTCATCACAGGTAACGTAGTCGCAAGCCAATTCCATTTAAATACGCCAGAAGCTCCAAGGGAACTGAGCGCCAAGGGCAAAGCTGAGTCGAATCTGCCAGCTCCTTCCCGCTTGACCGTCTCATGGCCTCCATCCAGCCACTGACTTGAAAATTAAAAGCTACAACCGAGTACTTAGGTTTTTAAAATTAATATTTTCGAACTAATATTGAAACACTGTGTTTTCATTTAAGGCGTCATTAATGGAAATCCATTGTGATCATTGCAGAATTTACATGTATACATGGGAGAGGAAAGGCCTGGGAATGGGAAGGAAGCGACCGTGGCCATAATTAAGGTTCATCCCCAGCATTTGCCTGGTGTGAAAATGGGAAACCACGGAAAACCATCTTCAAATCTGCCGAAAGTGTTGTTCGAACCCACTATCTCACGGATGCAAGCTCACAGCTGCGCGATCCTAACCGCACGGCCAACTCGCCCGGTAGTGGTAGAAGTATTTACTGCTTTGTGCTGTATCCAGAAAAAACATCTGAATCATCCGGTTATTGGGCCCCCTACCCTATGTATTTAATTGAGGAATTTAATATAGAGATAATGGAAGAAAGTCGGGCTACTGGTGATGATTTTAGTGTATTCACATCAAGATGAAGTGGAATAAGTGAGTATAATCCACGTCAGAAGATATCATGCACCGCTTTTCACAAAGAAACAAAAGTGGTATTTTGGCTTCCCTTGCATTAACTTTGCCTGCCTTTATATCTTCAGGCCGGTGGACAGTGGGAATAAAACGATCCATCTCCCGAATGCAATCTTAGTGGCTCAGTGTCCGACTCGTTGGCTGAATGGTCAGCGCACTGACCTTCGGTTCAGAGGATCCCGGGTTCGATTCTCGGCCGGGTCGGGGATTTAAACATTAATTGGTTAATTCCAATGGCTCGGGGGCTGGGTGTGTGTGCCGTATTCGACATTAGAAATCATCCTAGGTAGGGCCCTCACCTTCACAGATATGCAGGTAGCCTAATAGGCCGTCTACTAGAAAAAGACCTGCACCAGGCCCTTCTGGAGGCCATACGCCATTTATTTATAGTGGCTCAGTCGGTTAGTCGTCGTATTTCTGTTCGCAAGAAAGTAGGCTTGATTCACAGTGTCGTCGGTGTAGGGTGTATAAAGGTAGCATTTCCGTATCGTTGACTTCAGGCACGTTAATGAATTCCTGCGGAACAAACTTCTTACTCCCCTCAGCCTCTTTAGATTTCAGGTGGTTGACATTATCTCCGTTAATATTAGTCCTTTCGAAAATAACTGCAAATGTAGTAGAACATGTTTTTTTACGATCCTTTCTTTTCGTGTGAGTATTTTTTCAAAGGAATAATAAGAAAGATATATGCGGTTCAAGATTTTTCATCTTCGTTGTAAATGTGAATTTGGAAATGCTCATTTTAATATCGTACCGCCTCAGCCTCTTTCCAGGCTTCTGGAAATGAACCCCAAGTTAATCCCTAGTAGAAAAGATGCCCTGGCATAAAGCAGTTCATTCAAAGTTATCAATACTAGAAAGCTTCATATTCCCAGGGCCTTCACGGCCGGTACAGAGGCGTCAGTATTGCCTTGTTATTTTCCACAAATAATGGAAACATGCGCTTCAATCCAGTGTATGCCTGATGAGTGAAGTGATGAAATTTCGTTGGCAATGCTAAATAATGCGCATATTTTACTTCAGATAAAATCATGTGATCGTGATTGAAAGCTAAAATGTAGTTCCCCGGCCGTAACCAAATTAACAGCCTCGTCGCACCGGGACGTTCATGTGACCCTGCGCACTAGCAGATACGCGAAACTGCAACACAAAGTTTAGTTGTCCCTCAAAGCTCTTGTGGTGGTAAGAGAGAGTAGGGTTAGAAACAGCTAAATTAAAATAATATCGACAATTTCTGGCGTCGAGATCCTAACCCTGGGTCTCTGATGTGAGTAATCTGTGTGATAGTTGTAGGACTAGAACACAATATCAGAAGGAAATACTTGTACACAATCGGTAGAACCGTAACTAACGAGGGAATTCCATAACCTTACAATCAGGGAAATCAGTTGACTCGCCCGCACATCGATTTTGTAAAATTCCTCCAACTTGCCCCACGCTTGACTCTAATTGAAATATTCTACTATTTAGGTTCGAACCCCACTGTCGGCAGCCCTGAAGATGATTTTCCGTGGTTTCCCATTTTCACACCAGGCAAATGCTGGGGCTGTATATTAATTAAGGCCACGCCGCTTCCTGCCCACTCCTAGCCCTTTCCTGTCCCATCGTCGCAATAAGACCTATCTGTGTCAGCGCGACGTAAAGCAACTAGCAAAAAAATATTCTACTATTAGTTTTCTTAGCTCCACACATGGGTGTTAAATGTAATGCAAGTGTGAGTGCCAGAGTTCTCCAAGGGATCCCTCATATTTAAATGATGTAGTGCTAGAGCAAACGAAAATCTCACCACAGTTCGCCTTCATGGTATTATGTTGGGCCTCATCTAAAACACACCGTAAACGATAAAATTGGAGAATAACGTTCCACAGGGATTTCTCCACGAGGAATCGACAAACAAACAAAGAAAAAACAAAACAATTTGGAACAAAAAATATATTCAAATAGACATTTTAAAACAACACACCATAAAGAATAGTCAATAGAATCCGATCAGAACGGCATCCTCAACAATGTATACAATGTGTACACTTCTCCCTGATATAGTAGAACCCAGTTTATCCTAAATAAAGGGGCGGAGCCACTTCCGTTGACGCGTTTTTTCGGGTGACACGTGGTAAATATTTTCGGAAGCTAAATATCGAAATAAAAATGTATAAACTCTGCTGAGGAAAGGTACACACTGTATAACAAACAAACCCCATGGCACTACAGCCCCTGGAGGGCCTTGGCCTACCAAGCGACCGCTGCTCAGCCCGCAGGCCTGCAGATTACGAGGTGTCGTGTGGTCAGCACGACGAATCCTCTCGGCCGTTATTCTTGGCTTTCTAGACCACACACTGTATATTTACATTAAAATATTTACATAATGTCACTCATTGTATAAAATCAGTTATTTTCTTCTGAAGGTTCTTGGTTCAGCGCTGTCGTTGAGCTATGTCTCGCCACCGTGTAATCAACAATACATCAGCTGGTGTAGATTCATTGCTTTGTTCAGGAAAGTGCAAAGCAATCTGAAATAATGAAACAATTTATTTCTACTGAACTGAATACTGTATACAGTATTTTTATTACAGTACTATAATTAAAGCGTGTGGTACTGTATTTTAATAAAAATTCGAAATCCATCTTACCTCCATTCCATCATCCGCTGTAACTCGATTCTCAGAACTACTATTGGCAAGGTCGGAGTCGTCTGCTTCAACCCTTGGCAGTAACAAGGAATCCACTATTTCTTGGTTTGTTATATTAAGTTCGCCGGTCCCGTGGTGTAGGGGTAGCGTGCCTGCCTCTTACCCGGAGGCCCCGGGTTCGATTTCGGCAAGGTCAGGGATTTTTACTTGGACCTGAGGGCTGGTTTGATGTCCACTCAGCCTACGTGATTAGAATTGAGAAGCTACCTGACGGCGAGATATCGGCCCCGGTCTAGAAAGCCAAGAATAACGGCCGAGAGGATTTGTCGTACTGACCACACGACACTTCGTAATCTGCAGACCTTGGGGATGAGCAGTGGTCGCTTGGTAGGTCAAGGCCCTTCAAGGCCTGTAGTGCCATAGGGGGTGGGGGGTTAAATTAAGTTCAACATAATATGATTGTAATCACTCGTTCACCTCACATTGGTTAACATTCTCACATCCTGGCATTTATTTCATCATCTCTTGCAGGTTTTCATCATTTTTCTCACCTTCCGAAAACAATCCCTTCATACAGTTTGTTCCAGGGATTACAGAGAGTCACTAAAGTAAACTCGTGTCCTCAACCCGAGGTGGTGCAGCTCTTTTCGGGTACACCCCCATTGGCGGTGAGCTGCATGTACCATTTCAACCACATACCAGCCCTCCTGCCATTCTTAAATTTCTGGCAGTACCGGGAATCGAACCCAGACCCCCAAGGACGGCAGCTAATAACACTAACCGTTACGCTAGGGAGGCGGACAGAGAGTCACTGATGTAATCCTTTCCCAGTATTTGGCACAACAGTAAATCACATGTTTCATGTTCATAGACTTCAAGGAATCCGTAACACTTTTATATGATAATTCACAATCACTCACAATAGATCGTAGCAGACACGCACGATAAAGGCGTTTGAATGCTTCCAGAACACCCTGGTCCATGAGTTGAACTAATCTCTTCACATTAGGGGGCAGAAACCGAACAACAATATCACCACTTGCCAACTTCCCTGGCTGTGTTGGGGCATTGTCAATCAACAAAATTGCTTTTCTGGGCAATTCCTTACACTTCAAAAAATATTCAACGCTTGGTACAAACTTTTGAAAGAATCATTCTTCGAAAAGTTGCGACGACATCCAGCCACTTTTTTGAGCTCTATAATAAACTGGTAAGGCAGTGGTTGGCAATATTTTTAAGAGCTCTAGGGTTATTCGATTTTCCTATGCACATTAGTGGCAGCCTATGAGTGCCTGAAGCATTAGCACATGCTAAAACCGTAATCCTCTCCTTTTTTTTTTTTTTTTGTGACCTGGTGCAGATTTTTCTTTTATTGATACTAAGGATGTTTTTGATAATATTTTAAAAGTTAATCCTGTTTCGTCAGCATTACGTACCTGATCGTTTGTCAATCCTTCACTGATCTTTTAAAATTCTGTTTCAAAAACATCAACAGCCAGTAGGTCAGCTTTTCACCACTTAGATGTAACTGACGTATGCCATATCTATTTTTAAATCTATCTATCCATCCTGAACTAGCCATGAAGTCCTTTCCATTATCCCCTAACATTTTAGCCAATAATTTAGCCTTCTCTTGAATTATAGGACCGGACAACGGTATTCCTTTTCCAAGTTGTTGTGTAAACCAAAGAATTACCGGTTCGTTTACCTTTCCATACCCACTCTCTTTGATAGTTTTGCGGTTTACCGAGCTCGATAGCTGCAGTCGCTTAAGTGCGGCCAGTATCCAGTATTCGGGAGATAGTAGGTTCGAACCCCACTGTCGGCAGCCCTGAAAATGGTTTTCCGTGGTTTCCCATTTTCACACAAGGCAAATGCTGGGGCTGTACCTTAATTAAGGCCACGGCCACTTACTTCCCACTCCTAGCCCTTCCCTGTCCCATCGTCGCCATAAGACCTATCTGTGTCGGTGCGACGTAAAGCAACTAGCAAAAAAAAAAAAAGTTTTGCGGTTTTGTCTCTTATGTATGTTCAGTCCGTCAGCGCCTCCGCTGGTGGGATCCTCAACAGCTCTCCCATCTGCTGTCATAGATGGCCTAGGCATCACTGAAGAGGCGTACTAGTGAAATGAGGAGTGAGGTAATTTCCCGTTGCTTTCCTCACTTTGTATCTTAGAGGAGTGCTTAATTAATTTAGATTTTGTCTTTAACCAATCCTCCACTGGTGACACCTCACCTCCATAATCCGCAGCAAAATTTCGCAATATCGCACCATTTTTCACCTGTCTCACTGCTTAGATTTTTTTTCGATGCTTACAACAACGCTTTTTCGTTTAGTTGACATAATTCAATAAGCACTCACTTTCCACTGTACTTAAACAGAACTGGTTGCTGTATACTGTACCTTGTTACTTTATTTCAAAGTAACCCAGTCCAGATGACTAGGACAGCGTTGGTAGGATAAGCATAAGATAAAATACAGTACCGTTATGAGCAGGTAGTTCATGTTGCAATAGGGTAAGGAAAGCTTCGAACTACGGTATAGAACTGCAAGGCCAGTGGAACGATATTGGTTGAAAGAGAAATATGAATGGAGAAGGGTCGCTTTACTTCCCTGGTCTCCTCAGAGAAACTGCAGTATAGTCCCAGTAGTAAACAAGATGCAACTCCCGCAACTGAAACAACGTTAACCACAGTCTACATAATGTTCATGACGAATAATACAGTAATAATAATAATAATAATAATAATAATAATAATAATAATAATAATAATAATAATAATAATAATAATAATTCTTGGTTTGTTCAAGAAAAAATGTATCATGGAACGAACTAGAGGGTAAGAAACTGTTTTATTTTATGCTACACGTGCATTCTGGCATAAGTCATAACATGAAAATAGGTTTTTCCTAGTAGCTCTCAGAACATATAGCAAGAGAATTGCTAATATCGACGGCTAAGAACGAGAGGGTTAATACAAAATATTAAGGTCGACTATCGGGTGTGGTCATAATCGCTTGCATGCTGAGCTTAGTATTAGAATTATTTATCATCATCATCATCATCATCATCATCATCATTATCATTATAGACTGTTATGCCTTTCAGCGTTCAGTCTGCAAGCCTCTGTGAATTTACTAAACGTCGCCACAATCCTCGATTTGCAACTAGTGTTGTGGCCTCATTTAGTTCTATACCTCTTATCTTTAAATCGTTAGAAACCGAGTCTAACCATCGTCGTCTTGGTCTACCTCTACTTCTCTTACCCTCCATAGCAGAGTCCATTATTCTCCTAGGTAACCTATCCTCCTCCATTCGCCTCACATGACCCCACCACCGAAGCCGGTTTATGCGTACAGCTTCATCCATCGAGTTCATTCCTAAATTAGCCTTTATTTCTTCATTCCGATTGCCCTCCTGCCATTGTTCCCACCTGTTTGTACCAGCAATCATTCTTGCTACTTTCATGTCTGTTACTTCTAACTTATGAATAAGATATCCTGAGTCCACCCAGCTTTCGCTCCCGTAAAGCAAAGTTGGTCTGAAAACAGACCGATGTAAAGATAGTTTCGTCTGGGAGCTCACTTCCTTCTTACAGAATACAGTCGATCGCAGCTGCGAGCTCACTGCATTAGCTTTACGGCACCTTGATTCAATCTCACTTACTATATTACCATCCTGGGAGAACACACAACCTAAATACTTGAAATTATCGACCTGTTCTAGCTTTGTATCACCAATCTGACATTCAATTCTGTTGAATTTCTTACCTACTGACATCAATTTAGTCTTCGAGAGGCTAATTTTCATACCATACTCATTGCACCTATTTTCAAGTTCCACGATATTAGACTGTAGGCTTTCGGCACAATCTGCCATTAAGACCAAGTCGTCAGCATAGGCCAGACTGCTTACTACATTTCCACCTAATTGAATCCCTCCCTGCCATTTTATACCTTTCAGCAGATGATCCATGTAAACTACAAACAGCAAAGGTGAAAGATTACAGCCTTGTCTAACCCCTGTAAGTACCCTGAACCAAGAACTCATTCTGCCATCAATTCTCACTGAAGCCCAATTGTCAACATAAATGCCTTTGATTGCTTTTAATAATCTATCTTTAATTCCATAGTCCCCCAGTATGGCGAACATCTTTTCCCTCGGTACCCTGTCATATGCTTTCTCTACATCTACGAAACATAAACACAACTGCCTATTCCTCTCGTAACATTTTTCAATTACCTGGCGCATACTAAAAATCTGATCCTGACAGCCTCTCTGTGGTCTGAAACCACACTGGTTTTCATCCAACTTCCTTTCAACGACTGATCGCACCCTCCCTTCCAAGATGCCAGTGAATACTTTGCCTGGTATACTAATCAATGAGATACCTCGATAGTTGTTGCAATCCTTCCTGTTCCCTTGCTTATAGATAGGTGCAATTACTGCTTTTGCCCAATCTGAAGGTACCTTACCAACAATCCACGCTAATTTTACTACTCTATGAAGCCATTTCATCCCTGCCTTCCCACTATACTTCACCATTTCAGGTCTAATTTCATCTATTCCTGCCGCTTTATGACAATGGAGTTTATTTACCATCCTTTCCACTTCCTCAAGCATAATTTCACCAACATCATTTTCCTCCTCCCCTTGAGCTTCGCTGTTCACAACACCACCAGGATGATTTCCTTTTACATTGAGAAGATGTTCAAAATATTCCCTCCACCTCTCCAGTGATTCCCTGGGATCTATTTTGAGTTCACCTGAATTACTCAAAACACTGTTCATTTCCTTTTTCCCTCACTTCCTAAGATTATTTATTACTGTCCAGAAAGGTTTCCCTGCTGCTTGACCTAGCCTTTCCAGGTTGTTACCAAAATCATCCCATGACTTCTTTTTGGATTCAACAATTATTTGTTTCGCTCTGTTTCTTTCATCTACATACAACTCCCTATCTGCCTCGGCCCTTGTTTGGAGCCATTTCTTATAAGCCTTCTTTTTACGTTTACAAGCTGCTCTCACTTCATCATTCCACCAAGATGTTCGCCTTTTCCCGTCTTTACACACAGTTGTTCCAAGGCATTCCCTGGCTGTTTCTACTACAGCATCCCTATATGGCACCCATTCACTTTCTATATCCTGAACCTGCTTAATGTCTACTGTTCGAAACTTCTCACTAATCATATCCATGTACTTCCGTCTAATTTCCTCGTCCTGGAGATTTTCTACCCTTATTCGTTTGCAGACAGATTTCACTTTCTCTACCTTAGGCCTAGAGACACTTAGTTCACTACAGATCAGATAGTGGTCTGTATCATCGAAAAATCCCCGGAAAACTCGTACATTCCTAACAGATTTCCTGAATTCGAAGTCTGTTAAGATATAGTCTATTATGGATCTGGTACCCCTAGCCTCCCACGTGTAGCGGTGTATAGCCTTATGCTTGAAGAATGTATTTGTAACAGCTAAACCCATACTAGCACAGAAGTCCAGCAAACGCTTCCCATTCCCATTAGCTTCCATATCTTCCCCACATTTACCAATCACCCTTTCGTATCCTTCAGTTCTATTCCCAACTCTCGCATTGAAATCGCCCATTAGCACTATTATATCCTTGCTGTTTACCCTGACTACGATGTCACTCAATGCTTCATAAAACTTGTCAACTTCATCCTCATCTGCACCCTCACATGGTGAATACACGGACACAATTCTAGTCCTAATTCCTCCCACTGACAAATCTACCCACATCATTCGCTCATTTACGTGCCTAACAGAAACTATGTTCCGTGCAATGGTATTCCTGATAAAGAGCCCTACCCCAGACTCTGCCCTTCCCTTTCTAACACCCGTCAAGTACACTTTATAATCTCCTATCTCTTCCTCGTTATCTCCCCTTACCCGAATATCACTTACTCCTAGCACATCCAGATGCATCCTCTTTGCTGTCTCAGCCAGTTCTACTTTCTTTCTTCCATAAGCCCCATTACTATTGATAGCTCCCCATCGAATTCCATTTCGTTCGCCAAGTTATTTATTTATCATATTTTCTGTACAGGGATATGGAAGGTCTAGACAAAAGGGTGAGTCCCCGTCTACTTATAAAATGTTCCCTTACGGGGCATTAATATCACAAAGGATGCCAGTATAGAAATATCGACCTTACGACGACGTTTTCACACGTTTGTTGGGCTGCATAAAAGAACATTAGTAGGCGCAAGAGAATTACCCGGTATACCTACGTCCATCGTAATTGATAGAGGCTACATTTCATAAATTTATGGGATATAATATGAACATGTTTCAACTTCGTCATAGTAGTGCCGCACCCTCGCTATTCGGAAATAATGTATATTATTCGTTGACAATGTACTTTCTGATCTCAAATAGCCCAAGCTACTGAAGTGATTATTTTGGTCTGTTCGTTAGCATATGGTCTGTTAACTTTCATCCGGGAGATAGTGGGTTCGAACCCCACTGTCGGTATCCCTGAAGATGGTTTTCTTTGTT
Source organism: Anabrus simplex (assembly GCF_040414725.1). NCBI lineage: Eukaryota > Metazoa > Arthropoda > Insecta > Orthoptera > Tettigoniidae > Anabrus > Anabrus simplex. The sequence continues at coordinate 307,598,789 of NC_090266.1, forward strand.
TCCCATTTTCACACCAGGCAAATGGTGAGGCTGTACCTTAATTAAGGCCACGGCCGCTTCCTTCCACCTCCTAGACCTTTCCAATCCCATCGTCGCCATCAGACCTATATGTGTCGGTATCACGTAAAGCAAAATTGCATATAGTCTGGTCCAGAGCTCCAGTTCAGGGTCTACTCTGTCAGGGAGGCTGTAGCGTGTTTGTACCAGCCTTGTAGGTGCAAGTGAGGAACTGTCGAAAATGAATGAGTGATCAGTGGCATTGATGGCGACAGCTGAATGTAGAAGCTGTACAGGAACTACCCCCACAGAGTACTATTTTATTGAGACTGCAATACTCTTATGCAACGTCCCTTCAATTGAAAAGATTTTAAAGGACACTGGTAAATAAAAATATTGTGCTACAGGATTTCTTTCTTGTGTTGAAAACTAACGGCATGGAGCTGTTGCATTGGAACACTTTCAGATGACATTGCCTTCAGCCAGAATCGAAGCCCAAGAACTAACTGAAGGTACAAGCAAGATCGTCCCATTGATACTAGTTCTAGGATAATGGCGTAAAATGATGTAGTGGTGTTAAAAATTTACAAATATTCAAAATAGTACCCAGAGTTTTCAACTGTATCTCACCATCGATTACTAAGGTTAATCATAATTAAAGAATATGGCACCATTCTAAAGTTGTATACCATTATATAAGGTAGCAGCTTTCGCGGTAAGAATCGTTTCCTGAAAATCAGTATACTCTAACGCATGCATCATGGAAATTATTCTGCAAGAAATGGTTGTAAAATATTTCAGCTAGTTTTATAGGTCTCCTCATATTAATGCATGCCCTTACAAGATATTTCATACCCAGAGGTAACGAATGATGAAACAAAAACTGTTTGTTCTATCTTGAACTAATCATTAACACCTTGCACTGTAGCCTACTTGGGTTAGCATACGGCAAATATATTCACTTGTTTTGCGAGCCCAAGTTGGCGGGTTCAATCCCGACTCAGTCCGGTGGTCTTTGAGAGTGCTCCTATAAACAAGCCACCTGTCAGTAGATTTACTGGCAAGTCAAAGAACTCTTGCGGGACGTAATTCTGGCAGCACGGTTTCTCCGGATATCATATCAAAAGTAGTTAGTGGAACGTAAGACAAATTACATTATTATTATTATTATTATTATTATTATTATTATTATTATTATTATTATTATTATTATTATTATTACATTAAGAATAGGGGGTATTTAGAACGGTGTCCCAAATCTCTAATATTAAGCAAAACTAAGTAAATTAATCTCCGCACCGGCCATGAAGTCCCTTGGAGAAGTCGAATGTAAAGGCTTCTTCCGCAAGAAACTCCGGCGCTAAAAGTAATTAAATTTTCTCCAGGAATTAACCTTGAACTAATTTTTGGCTGAGGTAGGGGGAACCTCAGGCTATATGCCTCCACACCAATGGGAACCTCATTTCTACATTTTTCGATTCCCTCATAGGGAAGTGAACCCACATTATTTCTGGTCAACCGATTACCTATACCGTTTCAGCCAGACGCCCCCTAACATGAAACAACAATAATAATATTTTAATGTTGTCCTTTGCACGTCCCGCTAACTACTGTTTGACGTTTTTCGAAGACGCCGAGGTGCCAACATTTTGTCCCACAGGAGTTATTCATGTGCCAGTAAACCTACCGAAACGAGGCTGACGTATTACGCACCTTCAGATACCACCGCACTGAGCGAGGATCGAATCTGCCAAGTTGGGTTCAGAAGGCCAGCGCCTCAACCGTCTGAGCCACTCAACCCGGCTATAAAACAACAACTACAACAGCAAATAATATCCACCTCGTTCCACAGCTCTTTTTTCGGTACTATAATTTTCTTTATAATGACGTTTGCATTTATATTGTCCAAGAGTCGACATAGGAAAGCATATGTGTACAAAAAAATTAAATGTGTGCAAAAATCATTACAAGTACAAACTGAAAATAAGACAGCAAAATCTACTGTTTGTAAGATAAAGATTTGTGGTTTTGAAACGTAACGTATATCATTACCGTACAAAGCAAATGTGAGCGTAGAAACAAGAAAGGAAAAAAAAGGGTTAACATTATTCCGCAACCATAAAGTTTACAAATTTGCATCTAAAAGAAATAAATTTAACAATGAATACAGGAGAACATCAAGTTGTTTATATAATATTTGAATTGAAAAAGGAAAATCACTTTTTCCCTTTGCACACTAGGAGCAGCAAACTGTATGTCTGTCATCTTCGTTATCATAATCACTTAACAGTACACAGTTATACTAAACACAAAATACTCTTCACAATAACATAAAATTTAGTAGATATTACACACAACACAGAATAGGAAGGCACTTCAGAATTTCAAAAGGTGTTTTCCAAACGCTTTTTGAAGACATTTGTGTTTGACCTTTCCCCAGTGTTATTTCCGGAGATGATCCAGAAACCCAGCTAATGTCGCACTTCCATGCTGAGTGTACGCTTTGATATTGTAATGAATGGCTCCAGCTATTATCCATAAGCAAGCGTTTCCGCTCCCGTTCTGTCCGTGATTTAGTTCCAGATTCAGTATCTCCCTCACTCCGTCACTTGTTGTTGTCCCTGATATCCGGTAGATAGCGTTTAGTGTCCGTCTCCATACTAATGCAGCATTGCCGCTTGTCGTTACTCGATGCATGAGATTGTCCGTCTGATGACATACCAGACATTTGTCATCTGATACTTGTTCATGTCTTTCCATTATCTCATCCGTCGGGATGATTTTCTTTGTGTTTATGTAGAGAGATACCCTTTATTCAGCTAGGATCCATTTGTTCCATATATTTTTCCAGATCTGCTTCCAGTCCCGTTGTGGGTATTTCTGTTGTATTGTCGGAATAAATTTATATTGCTTCAATCTGAAGTTGTATATATTCTTAGATTTGTCCAACTTCCTATCTGTAATTTCTGCTTCTGGAAGTTGTTGTAGAGTGGAGAAAGTGTTTAGGAAGCAGCACCAAAATGGATGTTTTCGTTTCAATTTTTTGTAACACACAATTTTAACATTGCACTATCAAATACATCTCCTCTTGAGTACAAGCCAATGGCCGTAGCCGTGTTGAAACACCGGATTCCGTAAGATCTCCGAAGTTAAGCAACATTTGGCGTGGTCAGGAGTTGGATGGGTTGCCACGCGCTGTTGGTGGGGGTAAGGGAATGGAGGAGCGGAAAGGAACTGGCCACCCTACCGCACGTAACTCCGGCTCAGGAATACCTCTGCGGAGGTTCGGACCTGCCTTCGGGCAGAATAACCCTTACCTTACCTTGAGTACAATGCTTTAACGATATGTGACAGAAAGAGTGCTATGCATTTCTTTTCGACTGCAATTAGACGCAAGCCACCATCCTATTCAGTCAGATGAATTCGGTTTCTTCTTATACTCTATCTATAGCCTTTCCATAGATAAAATCCAATTGCCATTTCAACACGTTGGAAAATGGTGTGTGAAGCTTGAAGAATTTGCGCAAGGTACCAGAGCTTCGACAGAGCAAAAATATTAATATGCCAAACTTTTGGAAAATGCTTAGCTGTCTTGACAGTTCCTGCTTTATCTGAAACCGTAGAGTGTTTAGAGCAGATGTCCAATTAGTCTCTATCGTCTCTGAAATATCCTTACTGAAGGTAATGCCCAATATCTTGCAGTGGTTTACAGTTGGAATTCTGGGGCTGTCAAATATTTTTCGATTTTAATTTGAACCTAATAGCAATAATGAGGATTTGTTAGAATTCACTTTTGCATCTGACACCTTACAGAATGCCTCACAGCCTCTTGTGCATTATTGACATCCTTGTCACTGCTCAACAGTAGGGTAATGCCATCCGCGTATGCGCGTACTGTGAAGCATTCGTCCGGTTAAAGAATTGTTTAATTAGGGGTCCTATTGCTAAAACGAAAATTGCCATGGGTAATTGGCATCCTTATCTAATTTATTTGTTTACTGAAAATTTTTGCTGAGAGAAATCCATTAATCATAACTCGTGAGGATGCCTTCTGGTATATGCGCTGTTTTATTTCTATGACACTGTTTGGAAACCGAAACTTTATTTAAAACTTTCCAACGATAACAGTGTGCTATCCTATTAAATTCTTTACTAAGGTCAATGCTAGTCAGTGCTCCTAAAGCACTGTCACGCATTGAATGATATATGAGTACATCTCGAATTGCCATTAGATTATGAAATATGTTTTTCCCTGGTATAGTGCAAACCTAACCCTTATTAATTAATGAAAGGAGGATTGTTCTGATTCTGTTCGCTAAGATCTTGGCCAGTAGCTTACAGTCCGTATTTAATATTGTAATAGGTCTATAGTCAGTGATATACGTGCACCTGGAGAGTTTGGGAATTAGGTTGATAATTCTTTCTGTAATTGAATCATTTATCGTGTGACTGAAGGCATAATTAATAATTTATGTCAGGTCTTTACCGATAATGTTCCAGAATGTCTTAGACCATTCGTACGGGATCCCATCATAGCCTGGTGTCCTATTTGGCGCAGTGTGGTCTAACGCTTGCTCCACTTTTTCTTCGTAAATATTATTAGTAAGATGTGTGATATCTCTTTCTATATGGCTCAATAGATGATGAAGGTGCCTGTCAATATCGAGTATCGAAGATGTTTTCTACTGCAAACATTTCACGGAAATATCTCTCACTTTCTGCGAGGAGTTGTTCCTTAATATTGAACATTGTCCCTTTTGCATTATCCCATCGATTTATAAATTGCTTATTTGCTGATCTTCTGATCTTAGCAATGTGATAGAGATTTTCTCTATATCTATGAGGGAAGTGCATTGTACGTGCTGATGTTGTTGTTCTAAGCTGCTTTCCTTAATCGCTAAAATAATTCTCTTAACAGGGTTTAATGCAGAAGAGACATATTGGCCTTGTTGTTCCTTGTGATGCAGATCAAACAACTCTGTCGTAAAATTCAATTTTACTACTTGTATTCTGATTCTGTTCATACGCTATCATTCTAATTGCTGGTTTAAGTTTATATTTCCACGAGCCCATGACGCTTATTTAGCGATTTTGCGCTAATTTTCATTGGTGATAACAGTCTGTGGAATGTGTGACATCCTCAGTATTATTGAAAACAGACCTATTCATCTTCCATATTCCTTTCTCAATGAAGTATCTTTCACTCCTTGTTGTCCTCATCATTACTAGAACGCAATGGTGATCGCTAAAGGCCACTGGAATCACCATACAGCTATCGAGGTGCTGTACTTGTGACGTGGATACGTACATCCTATCTATTCTGGATTTAGACTCTTCACGGCAATATGTAAATTCGACATGTGAGCCGTGTAGCTGCTGCCAAACATCCTTGAGCTGCATGGACTGTGTGAGTGTCTAAAACCTGAATAAAAGTTAAAAGTACCTGTTTGGTCTCGTGGGTGAAGAGTGCAGTTGAAATCACCTACTAGAACTATTGGACAAGGTGTCGCTAAGTGGGGCACTATTTGATTGGTAAATAATAGGTTTCGTTCCTGTTTGTACTGTAATCCGGATGGACTATTTACGTTTATGAATCTTGTGTTATAATTGGTGGTGGATAGAAACCTTCCCGCAGTATCCATGATGACATCTGTGAGCTGAATTCCTTTCCTGTATACTATTGCAGTTCCTCGGAAGTTATCACCTACGTTTGTCATGTAGTCATAATTATATAAGAAGTGGAAGTTTGTCTCATTAACTTCCTGGAGGAATAACATACAATATTCCTTCACGAAACGACAAAGCAGGGCTTGGGTTGTAGCATTTCTTGTCCCATTTTTATTAAGTGTGGCATAAGTTGTGGGAAGACAAACCATAAAAAGACAGAAAGAGAGAGCCAAAGGCCAAGATGATATATTAATTTTTGCGTAGGCGGTTATTTAGAAGCCCGACAGTTATTGTTGGTGCAGAGTCAGTTTGATACAGATGATTTAGCATGAGACCCTTTCCTCTCGGGACTCTTCTTTCTTGTATGTATGCGTGGGTCCCTATGGCTTAAGGAAGTGTGTGATAGTGACTGCCTTCAAGCTTTTGGCCGCCATAGATGACGTACTGTGTGCTATATTTATGTTTTGCAATCCAGGTGAAGACACCTTACTCTGTTTCCTTGTTCCATTACACTCTTCGTTTTCCATGTTGTCCTCTGCCATTTCAGTATCTATTAGTTCCCTGTCGCGTGTATCTGCGGGATACGTTGTTCGGAATCTGGCTAAGATTAAGTATTAAGGGAATCCTTGGTGTATCTAGCACGTAATTCGTGGACTCCTGGGCATGTGTGGAGCTTGCTGTTGCCAAGGATATTGTTTTTTTTTGCTAGGGGCTTTACGTCGCACCGACACAGATAGGTCTTATGGCGACGATGGGATAGGAAAGGCCTAGGAGTTGGAAGGAAGCGGCCGTGGCCTTAATTAAGGTACAGCCCCAGCATTTGCCTGGTGTGAAAATGGGAAACCACGGAAAACCATCTTCAGGGCTGCCGATAGTGGGATTCGAACCTACTATCTCCCGGATGCAAGCTCACAGCCGCGCGCTTCTACGCGCACGGCTAACTCGCCCGGTAAGGATATTGTAGGGACATCTTTAGTTTCACTGATTTGTTGACGGTTTTCATGAGGTAGGGATTTGGAATATTGTTAGAACCCAACTCAGTCTTCGGACGTTTATTCTGACTCTGCGTGATCGTAAAAAATGTATTCCTATCAATAACCGGGTTGTGTGTCCGACTCGTTGGCTGAATGGTCAGTGTACTGGCCTTCGGTTCAGAGGGTCCCGGGTTCGATTCCCGATCGGGTCGATGATTTTAACCTTGATTGGTTAATTCCAGTGGCTCGAGGGCTGGGTGTTTGTGTTGTCCCCAACATCCCTGCAACTCACATACCACACATAACACTATCCTCCACCACAATAACACGCAGTTACCTACACACGGCAGATGCCGCCAACCCCTATCGGAGGGTCTGCCTTGCAAAGGCTGCACTCGGCTAGAAAGAGCCACACGAAATTAATTAACCGGGTTGTGTGCTATGTTTTCCGCATTGTGTATATCTGCCCACGGGGCTTGTTTACTGGCTGTGTTGTGCGGCTCGCTTAGCGAGGCTGGAACTGGTCTAGCAGTGTCTTGCTCATTGACGTTGGAGTTCACAGGTGAGTCTGTTGTTGTAGTGTTTATATTCCTTATCTCTGCTAAGCGATTCTGACGTAGCGGACAGTCCGTGTTTAAGTGACTGGGCAAATTACAGGCAAGGCATGGCCTAGTCTGGCCGTCATAAATTACGTGTACGCGACATCCTTCAATATATAAGAAAGAAGGTATTAGGTCTTTTAACACTATTCTAATAGCACGTATACCTTTGTGTACTTTGAAGGGGTATTGTTGTGACCACTCCTCTTCCCTGTGTTCTGCCACTTTTCCATATTTACCTGACGCTAATGAAATGGATTCTATAGGCACTTCCGGGAGAACATGCAATATTGGAACATTCTTTTGTACCCTGTCAGCTTGTATCACAGTAACGTTTCCTATACGACCATCACTTAATGTTATTTTTGAATCCCTTGATAGTTACATATCAGTCGTTCATAAATCACTGTTGAAATTATCTTAATGTATGCTGCGGTTTCCAGATTGTCCAGCTGAATCATGTCGATTTGGTCTGATGAGAGTTTCAGAACTGACTGGATCCAATTATGTACACCCCACGCCTATGGCTTGTTCTCACGTTCAATTATGCATTTCACAGTATTTCTCCGTGTAAATTTTGTTGCCATTATATTACTTATCATTTCACTGTTTCACTGAAAATAATAAAACGAATTTACACAAGTAGAACTCGAAACAAACTCGCTGTTTACTTAACAAGTACACTTGTCGTGACACGCGCGACTAGCACGATAATGCGGAGTAGACAACCTTCTTTCATCGCTAACAGTGGCCAACTGACAGTTCGAACCTGATATCGTTTTATTACTAAAGATATGTTCTGAGATGTGAATGAAATATTTTTTTCTGAAACATGTATCATCCAGTAATTTAGGGAAATTCTGGAAAGCTGTGATGCTGGACACTTTTGATTCTCTTCTGTATTTCTCTCAAAAATACTTCAAGGAAAAAGATGTGTGGTTTGTTTTTATTCAAGGAATAACCTTCACTCCTATTAAATGTACTCTTTAATTACTTGTTTACACAGTCGTGTTAAACAACAACATAGTGCTGTTACAGCAATGTTAGATAATTGAAAAGGGCGAATTGTGGCCTTTCAATGTTTTTTTCTGTACGTAATACCAAATTATAAAATAGCATCAGGTTCGTTAGCATCCAGGTTAATTAATGTATGCTATTATAGTTCTCCTGCTAGCGAGTAACAAACGCAGCGCTTTCTCGTGGTAAATTTTCCATTAAGCTTAAATCAGTTAGAGAAAACCAGGAATAGAATTGAGCCAACACTAAAAACTCGTCCTTTCTTGTGAGAAACTTTGGATATCATAGTCATTAGCCCCATGCACTACTGAAGTGCGGAGTTCAGTATGCCAGAGACGTATTTGATTGCGACCAGAACAACTGTTTATCCCACAACCTGAAATCTATTTTGTGGTTAAAATGTTCACAGAATATGAGACCAGATATTAAACGTCAGGTTGAAGGCAAAATCGTAAGTAGACATTAATTCAGTAAATTATTTTAATATGCTGTTTTCCAGAAAATTTTAAGAAAGCTGTGAACTTGTTTTGAAAAGGAATGAAAGAATAAACCAACCGTAAAAAATGTGAAAATTGTTATCACTGTGATGGTTTACTGTGTCTGAAACCGTGGATCTTTATTTTCGTTTAAAATTTATGATAATTTTGTTCTTTTAATACATTAATGTATAAAGTTCCATTTTCTTCCCTCAATTTTTCCACGCCCTCGTCAGGTTACGAGTGCGCCGCAGAGGTGAATATGTTCCTGTTACACCGAGCAAGTGGCCGCATGGTTTGGGTCACGTATGTTGCATTCGGGAGATAGTGGGTTCGGACCCCACTTTCGGCAGCCCTGAAGATGGTTTACCGAGGTTTCCCATTTTCACACCTCACAAATGCTGGGGTTGTACCTTAATTAAGACAATGTTCGCTTCATTCCCACTCCTAGGCCTTTTGTCACCATAAGATCTATCTGTGTCGGTACGGTGCAAAGCAAATTGTAAATAAATAAAAAATGTCATATTATACTCCCCACGCCCTTCCTGACCGGCAACCTTTGACCCGAAGGCCGCGAACATGACCATTCAACCACGGAACCAGTCGTGCTAAATTCCTTTGTCAGTAAAATAATTTACGGAACTGGCACGGAGCCTTGCGTACGCAGTATTCAGGAGGTGTGACAGCTTGCTCACGAGAGTCAGGCCTGCTGGTCGCTGCGTTACACTCGCAGGAAGTACTGATCATCGACTGTTTAACGATATAACTGGAAACTATACCAGGTGGCAGACTCCCTATCCGTTGTTTCCTAGCATTTTCTTAAATGATGTCAAAAAAATTGGAAATTTATTGAACATCTCCCTTGGTAAGTTATTCCAATCCCTAACTCGATTTCCTATAAATGAATATTTGCCCCAGTTTGTCCTCTTGAATTCCAACTTTATCTTCATATTGTGATCTTTCCTGCTTTTAAACACGCCACTCAAACTTATTCGTCTACTAATGTCATTCCATGCCATCTCTCCGCTGACAGCTCGGAACATACCACTTAGTCGAGCAGCACGTCTTCTTTCTCCGAAGTCTTCCCAGCCCAAACTTTGCAACATTTTTGTAACACTACTCTTTTGTCGGAAATCACCCAGAACAAATTGAGCTGCTTTTCTTTGGATTTTTCCAGTTCTTGAATCAGATAATCCTGGTGGGGGTCCCATACACTGGAACCATGCTCTAGTTGGGGTCTTACCAGAGATTTATATGCCCTCTCCTTTACATCCTTACTACAACCCCTAAATACCCTCATAACCATGTGCAGAGATCTGTACCCTTTATTTACAATCCCATTTATGCGATTACCCCAATGAAGATCTTTCCTTATAGTAACACCTAGTTACTTACAATGATCCCCAAAAGGAACTTTCACCCTTTCAACGCAGTAATTAAAACTGAGAGGACTCTTCCTATTTGTGAAACTCACAACCTGACTTTTAACCCCGTTTATTAACATACCATTGCCTGCTGTCCATCTCACAACATTATCGATGTCACGTTGCAGTTGCTCACAACCTTGTAAATTGTTTATTACTCTATGCAGAATAATATCATCCGCTAAAAGCCTTACCTCTGATTCCACTTCTTTACTCGTATCATTTATATATATAAGAAAACATAAATGTCTAATAATACTGCCTTGAGGAATTCCCCTCTTAATTATTACAGGGTCAGATAAAGCTCCGCCTACTCTAATTCTCTGAGATGTATTTTATAGAAATATAGCAACCAATTCAGTCACTCCTTTGTCTAGTCCAATTGCACTAATTTTTGCCAGTAGTCTTCCATGGTTCATCCTATCAAATGCTTTAAACAGGTCAATCTCGATACAGTCCATTTGACCTCCTGAATCCATGACTGCCGGGGACTAATTCCAGTTTGTGAATAACATCATGTTCTGCAAGCATACTGAAGGAGTATGTGGGGAACTTCAGAGAGTACAAAAGATAAATAGCAGTTTGTTGCTTAAAACCCCGCAGCGCTTCCCAAGAAGAGACACTGCTCAAATGCGACCAATTTGGCGATGTTCCTGTCAAAGTGGTAAAACAAAAATCTCCGAATCAGATACTTGGTTTTATTTTCCCACATGGATCTGGTACTGAACAGAGATAAAGAGCTCGAGAAAGATATGAAGAAATGTGGCGTCATGAAAATCCGGTGCACTATACGCAGATTCAACGACAAGGACGTTGCCACTGATGCCTTCATTACTTCTTTCGAGCTTCCTGCGCTTCTGGAAAAAATTAAGGCCACAAACAACCCCCGTAATGTGAGGTCATACATTCCACCTCCCATGCGGTGATATAACTACCTAAGTTTTGGGACCATGATATCCAGGTGCTCAAACAAATACATTTGTGCTAATTGCGAACGTGATGTCCACGAAGTGGAAGAATGCACACCACCACTTTAGTGCAATGATCTTCCAGAAATCCACCATCCTCGGTATAGAAACCATCCTTTCTACCTGAGAGAGAGGATGATCAGGGAAATGAAAAACCTTGGAGGGCCATTCACACCAGAAATTTCGCAAAAAGGGAACAATGTGATAAAAGTGTCAACGCAGCAGACAGATTACAGCAGTATAATACCAACTCTGATTCCCTCAAGTACATTTTTAAAAGTTGTTCTAGATAAATTAGCAACTTTTCCGAAGAATATTCCTACGCCGCAAAGAATAAAAGCCCGAAGGTGTCTGCCCCTACTTGGGCCTAAACAGGATTTCGGCTGTGAAGTCAATTTCGCAGTAATAAGAGGGGGACGGGGTGGGAGGTGAAGGCAATCTTCCCAACATGGTTGGCGAAGGCTGCACCAAAGCCGGCGGAGGTGCCAACGTTGACAGGGGCCTGTAGGATACCTTCAAGCCCGTTTGAAAATGAAACTTCGATGGGGAAGAATATGGTCCCAAGGACTTCTTCCACGCCGCTTGCGTAGTGGCACGCTCTTGCACGATCTGTTGCGGTTGAACGTGTTCAGGGTGGGGCCTGAGTTCCGAACCTTTCACGATCACTTTGCAGGCAGTCCCCCTCGCCGTAGATATAAGTCTTGGAGAAATTCCGTGGCGCATTCACATTTTCTAGTGGTATGGGTGGTTTTAAATCCCTCAAACGAAGGAGAAGTGCAGTTTAGGTGTTAATGGTTTTACCGCTGAAGCCCTACAACTTCCACAAGATAATCCACTATGGCACCTATGGCACTGTTGCACATTGAACTGCATTGGATATGATAGACACATCCTTGAACTCCGCCAGGTTATTTCTCAGTTCGAGGTGATTATAGCTTGTTTTCAAGAGGCAAACCACAGACCAGGTCACCAGACGGTCTTTAGATAGCTTAAGTTACACCGAACACAGCGTCTGAACGCTAACCGTGCATCCGGTGGCGTTTGTAAATTAATTTGCTCTGACCCTTTTAATGAACAGGTAAACCTAAGGACTGAACTGACAGCAGTTGCTATTCGTGTAGAGTTGCCTGTTATGACCATAGTTCGTTATGTGCATCCCCCGCCAAACCATCCTCTCCACACAAACGGTCTAATTTCACTAAAAGATCAGCTCCCCGACATTTTCTTATTGTGGGTGGGGTTTTATCGCCCACAATTCTTCACGGAGATCATTCAGCCGTTGCACCAGAGGAAGGCAAGTGGAGAATGTGATTAGAGGGCTGGAGTTATGTCAGTTGAATCCAGGGTAACCAATACACATCAGTGTTGATAGCTTAGACTAGAGTGCATGCAGCCGTGCACTGGTTACCCAGTTTTCCGAACAAGTGTCCGCGTGGTTTGGGTCACGCAGCTGTCAGCTTGCATTCGGTTGATAGTGGGTTCGGACCACACTGCCGGTAGCACTGAAGAAAATTTTCCACGGTTTCCCACTTTCACGCCAGGTACATGTTAGGGCTGTTTATTAATTAAGGCCACGGTCGCTTCTTTTCTACTCCTAGCCTTTCCTTGCCCATCGTCGCCAAAAGACCCAGCTGTGTCGGTGAGACGTAAAGCAAATTGGAAAAATAATTTTTACCCGATTTTGGCGGGCTATACAAGACGACGTTAGTGACAGTGACCATTTCCCAATTATTTGTACATTGTTGAATCAAACGTCTATCAAGACTAACCCTCGGTAGATAATGAGACATGCTAATTGGACAAAATTTGCATTACTAGCTAACTTCAACTGTTCTCGTAGCCGATTCCACTGTGGCACTGTTGCAGTAGAACTGCAATGGTTATGATGGGCATATACTCGAACTGCACCAGCTTATTTCTCAATTCACGGTGAGTATAGCTTTCCTTGACGAGACGAACCTCAGACCAGACCACCAAAAATGGCGATCAACGGTCTCAGAAGATGAAGTGAAACATATCACTGATGTTATCCTTGCTGCAACCCAGAAGTCCTTTCCATCATTCTCCGGGACTCCCCGTCGTAAACTCGTTCCACGGTGGAACGATGATTTTTCAGCAGCCATTAGAGACGGTTGTCCCTCTCACAAGCGTTCCCGAAGGCAGACTACTATGGCCAATTTCGTCACTTTTAAGAATCAACGTGGAAAGAGGTGATACCTTATTAGAAAGAGTAAGTAAGCTTCATGGGGAGGTATGTGTCGTTTATGACGATGCAAATCCCTGTGACGAATTTCAGACATTCAAACATCGAACTTTACACAGGGAATTTCCAATGCAGCTGATATCGTTCGTTACTGATCCACCCTCAATTGCTAACCGCGTAGCTGCACATTTTGGGGATATTTCTGTTTGCAGGAACTACCACCCAGCATTTATTGCCCTGAACCACCCAGCAGAACGAAATCAATTGTATTTTGCAACACGCGTCTCGGAGGATTACAGCGTGCCCTTTACGGAGTGGGAATTCTGTAGCACCTCAGCGCTTTGTGAGGACACAGCCCCCGAGCCGGATAATATCCATAACCATAATAATATACATATGTATAATTATGTGTGTGTAGGTATAAGTTGGGATCATAGCATTTTGTATAGTATTTAAACATAGTTAATTGTAAAAGAAGGCTTTACGACCTTAACTGAGACGAGTAATTGAGTCATAAATAAATTAATATTAAATAACCAGATGTTCAAACACCTCAATAAGGAGAGCTTATGCTTTCTTTTCGTGTGTTCAACCGGATCTGGTTTTGAGAGTGAAATTTCCAACACAGTGTCGATAGGGAATAATTGTTGATATTCCTAAGCCTGGCAAAGATAATACGTACTCATGGAGTTACCGACAAATTTTTGTGACATATTCCTTATGTGAAGAGTTTGAGAGGATGTTGAGAGGCGACTAGTATGGTGTTTCGAGAACAGAAGTCTTCCATTTGAGTACCATTGTGGTTTCCGATTTTCAGGGTTTCACAACTGATCATCTGGTACGACTAAAAAGTAAAATCCAGGGTGCTTTTCTCCGGAAGCAACATCTGGTCGCTGTGTTCTTTAACCTTAAGGAGAGCTTAAGGTACCACATGATGTCAGTGTATCCTTCCAACCCTGCATCAGTGGAAATCCCGTGGCAATCTAGCGGCATTAATTTGAATTTTTTATTCCTTCACCTATTCCGTCTCCAAGTAGATGGACGTATTTGTAATATCGCGTAGAAGAGAATGAAGTTCTCGCCCTGTTTGGAATTGCCATAAATGGTATCTTTGCTTCTGCTGGTCAAGTAGTCGTTGCGTCAATGAATATAGATGATTTCGCTCCACGTTATAGCGTTTATATGATCGATATCGCTGTGCGACATTTACAAAAGGCTGTAAGGAAAGCGGAACGATATTCATTAGAACAAGGCTTTCTATTTTCGACAATAAGGACCTTGGTTGTTCATTTTCACCGTTAGCATACTCTCGTTCCCATTCTGAACTCTTCCTGGGGAATATTGCGCTACCGGTAGTTAACACCTGCCAAGGGACTCCTATTAGACGTTAAACTAACCTGAGAACCGCATGTACGATGTATTGAAGATCACATGCTCTGAAAAACTAAATATTTTAAAATTTCTTAGTGTCACGATGTGGGGGCTGACCAAGCATATAGATAAGCGCGAAAACCGGTGTTATGCATGCTGAATAGCGTCCATCACAGTAGAGTGGACCTGGGCCTGAGACCTATGCTGCAAATTTACGGTACATTCCACTTCATCCAAGCTATCACTGCGTATTTCACAAACAAAAACCGTCGGCTCTAGGCAGCTTATCCACGAACAACTCAGCCGATTGGTACATCCTTATATAGCAGACGCATATTTGTTTTATGCATATTCTGTACTTCGTTTTGTTAGAATACCAAGTAACATATATCCGTAGTTAATAGAACATGCTAATATCGTCCTGAATCTGTACACCGGCTCAAAAGTGAACACGGACCCCTCCATCTATCGAAGGTTCTTAGTGTCCGCCGTTAGCCAGTTTCCAGGATCAGTCGTTATGTGGAGTACATGCATGGTTCAAGGACAGAAGAGAAAGTAGTCTGCGCTTTTATTGTCGATAATAAGAGATCCCTTTATTCTTTATCATAGGAAGGGAGGGATACAGGAAATTAATAGTGTTTATGGTAAATTAGGTTAACTCGTAATAGATCGCAAGGAATCACTGGACAAGTGAGTGGATTATTTTGAAAATCTCAATGTAAAGGAAACCTTCCTGGGGTAAATTGTTGAGAGCTTACTTGTAGCAAAATATAGAAGCTATTGCGTAGTAACACCTGGTTAAGGAGGATATTGTTCCATTTGTTCCGTATTTGGCTACAGATCCATAGTAGACTATATCTTAACCGACATTGAATTCAGGAATAGGATTGAACGGGTTTTCCTGGGATTTTTCGATGATACAGACCCCTATCTGATCTGTAGCGAACTAAGCATCTCTAGGCTTTGGATAGAAACATTAAAGTCTATCTGCAGACGAATAAGGTTAGAAAATCTCCAGGACGATGAAATTAGACAGAAGTACATGGATATGATTAGTACAACGTTTCAAACAATGGACAGTAAGCAAGTTCAGGATATAGAAAGAGAATTGGGGCATACAGGAATGCTGTATTAGAAATAGCAAGGGAAAGCCTAGTAACAACTGTGTGTAAATATGTGTGTAAAAGCGAATGTCTTGGTGGAATGAGCAACTTTTAAACGTAAAATGAAGGCTTATCAGAAATGGCTCTAAACAAGGGCTGATGCAGACAGGGAATTGTAATTAGTGAAAGAAACAGAGCGAAATAAACAGTTGTTGAATCCAAGAAGAAGTCGTGAGAAGGTTTTTATAATAACCTGGAAAGGCTAGGTCAAGCAGCAGGGGGACTTTTTGGACAGTAATAAAGAATCTTAGGAAGGGAGGGATAAAGGAAATTAATAGTGTTCATGGTAAATTAGGTTAACTCAGAATAGATCGCAGGGAATCACAGGACAAGTGAATGGAATATTTTGAAAATATTCCCAACGTAAAGGAAAATTTCCTGGGGTAAATGTTTGAAAGCTTACTTGTAGCAAAATATAGACGCTATTGTGTAGTAACACCAGGTTAAGTAGGATATTGTTCCATTTGTTCCGTGTTTGACTACAAATTCGAAGACTAGACTGATGTAATACATAATAATGATGCTTGTCTTAACTATTAACAGTCATAGCAGACGTCGTAATGTCGGCAGTTTCTCCCGCAGGAATTCTTTATCATGCCGAAAGCCGGTGGCATGTAATTTATGACAAATAAACACCCTTGAATTCTACTGAACATAGACCGCATCAAACCCAAGATCTTGGAAACAGGAATTGAACCAACTACGACACTGAGGAAGGCTAAGCATGGGTTTCACTACCATCCTCATTCACCCGTGGCTATTATCACGATGCCAATAGTCATGTTTTCTTTCATCATCTCCTTTTCAATATTTTAGGATAGAACTTTGCTTCTTAACGTTAGGTTGGTGTTCAATAGCAGTCTATATTTGCGACTCCTATAAATGTTATAACAATTGCTTTTATTGCTTACATGCGTAACATTCACTCCATTATGGTCAAAACACCATGCATTTAAAATTTCGTAATATGGGTACCGTTACATTTGTCCAATGATTTAAAAAATAATAATAATAATTCCGGGCTGAGTGACTCAGATGTTAGATCACTTTTTTCTGAGCCCACGTTGGTAAATTCGATCCCGGTTTAGTTCAATGGTATTTGAAGGTGCTTAAATACGTCAGGCTTGTGTAAGTAGGTATACAGTACTGCCACCGAAAGGAACTTCAGCGGGACAACATTCCGTCGTTTCGGCTCCACTGAAAACCGTAAACGTAGTTATTTGGACGTAAAATACAGTAATTAAGATTAAATAGGGCGAGTTGATTGTGTGGTTAGGGTCGCAAAGCTGTGAGCTTGTATTCGAGAGACGGTCGGTTCGAATCCCGTCACCGGCAGCCCTGAAAGTGGTTTTTCGTGGTTTCCATTTTCACACCAGGCAAATGTTGTGGCTTACCTTAATTAAAGCCATGGACGCTACCTTCCCAATCCTAGACCTTTTCCATCTTTTTGTAACCGAAAAACTTCGATGTGTTAGTGTGACGTTAAACCACTGACGAAAAAGTATGATTATTATTTTTGAATTAATTTTTTTTATTCGTTGTGCCCAACTGTGGAGCGCGTTTGAACTTATTTTGCACAATGTTTCTTCTTCTTTTCTTCCCAATATCTCTTCATTTTTTCACTGTGTTCCTTTCTGCGTGTTTCTGTCCAGCCTGTATTTTTTCTTGTTGGTTTCTCTGCAAATTTATATTTGTTTACTAAGCTTCTAAATTCCATTCTATCTTGAATGGTTTCGTCCTCGATACCCATTTCTTGTAGATCTTCATGAATTTCTGCTAACCAATTGTTGCGGATTTTCAGGGTTAGAGCTAGATTTAGAATTTTCTTTGTCAGCTTGTTGTTATCCATTCTGTGTAGGTGTCCGTAGAATTTTAGTCGTCTCTTTCTAATGGTATGTGTGACTTTTTCTGTGAATTGAAAAATTTCGTATGGTTTCTTTTTCATCCAAATTCTATTTTCGAACTTTGGTCCTAGGATTTTTCTGACAATTTTCCTCTCTTGTTTCTCAGTGCTTTTCATTTGTGACCTGCCGCCAATGATCAGTGTTTCAGGTACATAAAGTGCCTCTGGTTTGATGACTGTATTGTAGTGTCGTAATTTTGCATTTTTATATACATCTTTTGTAGTATCTGTTCCATGTGATTTTGTAAGCCCTTTGCAGTTTAGAAGTTCTTTCTTTGTTAGCTTCCTGATTTAACCCTGCTGGCTGAATAATTTCACCTAGATACTTTAATTTGTCTACTTGGGAAATTATTCCACATTTGGTGATTAATGGTTGATTGTCGAATCTTGATTTAGTTCCTTCCATAAACTGCGTCTTTTCAAATGAAATTTGAAGTCCGGTTTTTGCGGCTATTTCATGCCATTTTTCTATGAAGTGGATTGCTTCTTGTCTGTTGTTCGAAAGGATCTCAAGGTCATCTGCGAAAGCTAAGCAATCAAGATGAATTTTGTCTTTAAGAAGTCTGCCAATGTTTATACCTTTAGTTTCTTTTCTACATTCACGAATCACTTTCTTCAAAACTAAATTGAATAGTAGTGAGGATAGTCCATCTCCCTGTCGGACATCAGTTCTGATTTCGAACGGTTCAGAAATTTCTCCCAAGAACTTAACTTTTGATGTTGTGTTGGTCAGAGTTTGTTTAATCAATTCCCTCGTTTTCCTGTCGACTTGAAATTCCTCTAGTATGTTGAATTATTATTATTATTATTATTATTATTATTATTATTATTATTATTATTATTATTATTATTATTATGTTTTTGTTATGTTCTCAACATATTTTCAAATCCTTCCCCATCCCTTAATAGACGCAAGACAGCCGAAAGTTTTCCTCGAAGGAAGGGTTCTTCAATGTTCCTGTGGAAGACCAAATGTCTCTTATTTAAAGTCACAAACACAAACCCAATTATGCCTTGAGTTAATCCCATTATAAAAGAGATGTATTTATTGTCAATATGCAGACTGACTTCCTCCTAGTACTGCTAGAGCAGTTCTCTTTATACAAACACTGCAGTCAAATTTCCTTCAGGAATGTTGTGTGATACGAAGAATACACTTACTCGTCACTTGCAATGTATGAAATTAATATTTTAAGAATAAAACTAAATTTTTATGCTCACAGCCAAAACTGAGAATCAAATATATTTCAGCATGTAACAGTAAAAATGGGTACTTGTCTTCTTTTCGAACAAAGAAGTCTTCTCTTGGGGACAAGACTCTCTGTGCTCTGTTCCAACTACACTTGTACGTCCTCTCCCGCCACCCCCCCTGTTCCAGCTTGTGTTTACCTTGCGATAAGCACAGCCCGACTCCAGTCAGCAATTAGCAGTTGTAGTTCAGTGCTTGAGTTCTGTGTATTTGACTTTCATTAGACTGCAGGTTCAGAAAGGAAGTGCGAAGGCGATAGCGCCGTTTGGAAGTCCAGCCTGCATTGAAAAGAGCAGCCACTATTTACCCAGCTAATAAAATAAAGTTAAAAATGTTTTGTGGTAGTTCGAAAGCATGTGATGGAGAACTTAAATCAATCTTTACTAGTAATTTCTTAGCAAATTTATGCACATTACACAGTTTTTTCAGCCGTTATTCTTCAAATTAGTTTTAAATCAGTAAGAATCAAAAGAATGTTACCGAAAGAACATCTCTCAGCTTCACCCTTTGCTTTCGTATTGTCTATTACGGCAGGATACGCCTGGAAAAATTGTTAGCAAATTGTACATTCAATCCAATGGCCCTTTAATCCTAACTGCCATAATACTTCAGTGAAGAAACTAGATTACATAAGCCTAAAAGCATGCTTGTAGTTTATTTTTGAGATCGTGATCATAGCCAAGGGACCTCCCGTTTCACGTAGAATCCGGTCCACAGGGAAGTGACATTTCATTTTCAAAATTCAACACACCGGGCGAGTTGGCCGTGCGCGTAGAGGCGCGCGGCTGTGTGCTTGCATCCGGGAGATAGTAGGTTCGAATGCCACTATCGGCAGCCCTGAAAATGGTTTTCCGTGGTTTCCCATTTTCACACCGGGCAAATGCTGGGGCTGTACCTTAATTAAGGCCACGGCCGCTTCCTTCCAACTCCTAGCCCTTTCCTATCCCATCGTCGCCATAAGACCTATCTGTGTCGGTGCGACGTAAAGCCCCTAGCAAAAAAAAAAAAAATTCAACATGCACTGGCCGGTACTTGAACCGCGGTGGCAATGACAGTGACTACTCGGTTCAAAGTCACAGCATTCCAGCTATCTCGTTCACGACTGTAAAGGACGGTGACATTGGCTGACTGTCACTGGCAGGACACATGATGATTGCCATGACCATGATGTCAGATGTCCCGACTTGGCGGGTTATATCCCAAAATATACATAAAAGTCTCGCGTCTCGCTTCCAACCTATTAAAAACCAAAAACCCAACCCCATGGCACTTTACGCCCTTGAAAGGGCCTTGGCCTGCCCAGCGACCGCTGCTCAGCCCGAAGGTCTGCAGATTACGAGGGGTCGTGTGGTCAACACGACGCATCCTCTCGGCCGTTATACTGGGTTTTCGAGACCGGGGCCACCATCTCGCCGCCAGATAGCTCCTTAATTCTAATCACGTAGGCTGAATGGACCTCGAACCAGCCCTCAGGTCGACAGAAAAACCCTGACCTGGCCGGGAATCGAACCAGGGGCCTCCGGCGAGAGGCAGGCACGCTACTCCTACACCACGGGGCCGACTCCAACCTAATAAGTGGGAGGAAAATTGTCCCGATTTTAGTAAATGACCGCCACTTAAGTAAATTATTCTCATTTTGCATAATTAGGCCTATTTTGTAAGTTGTAATTATTTTCAGTTACACAGGAAGCACGCATTTAAATATTAATATACTCAACGATGTGTTTACACATTATTTTCAACATTCTCTCAGCGGCCACGTGTGCCAAATCAGTTAACGTCCATGATAAGATATTCGAAAATTTCTATTAAAGCTGTGTCAGTGAAAAGCCGTCCTCTTTACTTGGTGGTTTTTCTTAGTAAGATGAGATTTTCGAGTGAAAATAACAGTGAAACGGACCCTCCTTCGAAATCCGGTGCTGGCAAAAACATATGAAATTATCTTCTAGAGTGCGAAAGAAAGTAGAAACGTGTTAAATTAGGGAAACGTGAATCTCTAATTATTTTATGTAGTGAAAGAAAAACCGAATACTTTGCGAAGTGTAAGGTGTGCAATAGCCAATGTAGTTTTATTTAACGACGCACTAACACGTCGGAGTTTTCGGGGACGGTGGGGTGGAAAAGGTAGCGTCTGTAGCCTTAATTAAGGTAGATCACCAGAATTTTACTGGTGTGAAAACGGCAAACCACGGAAAACCATCTTTTGGGCTGCCATCAGTGGGATTCGAAACCACTATTTGCCGAATGCAAGCTCACAGCTGCGCAACCCTAACCGCACGGCCAACTCGCATGGTAGCCAGTTTAGAATTGGCCATGGTGGTGAGTAGGATATCTCGCATCATTCGAAAATCGACGTTCATAGGAAAATGAATGGCAAATAGAGAATATAAATTCACAAATAGGAAAGTTCGTGGTCGTTTTTATTTTCGTTTTTTTAAGAGTGGTGTAATTAAGGAAACAGATGATGTAATTAAGGCCGAAGTAAACCGCCAACATTCTCTCTCATTTATCACCTGGTTGTGTAGAATCATTATTTCCATCATTATTTCTTGATTCCATAATAGCCAGTTTATAAGTGTGTTGCGTTAGAACGGAGATAAAAAAATAGTCTTAGGGCCATTTTCATTAGTTATGGTACTTTCGGAGCCAAATAGTGATAGCACTCAAAGTCAATCATAATAAAATTACCATTAAAAACTGCATGTTTGTTAATTATTTTTCATTTATTATTACTGTTATTATTATATTATCTTAGCTTCCGAACTTCTCGTAGCTGCAAAATTAAGGAGGAACTATTTAAACTGAACTACTCTATCAGTTTATGGCACGTGGTAAGGCGACATTCAAAAGATCACTCTTTCATTTGCCTTCGCTAAATTAATATTAACGTTCTCACAAGAATACTTAATTACTCATTCAAACTGTTGGGTTCTAATTTTTAGATTTATATAATTAAGTTGTCATAAATCGCATGTCAGTGAAAATAGCAGATTAGTCAACCAACTCATAATGAACCGGCTGGTCTCAATAAACAAAATAACACTCCAATAAATACGACTACGTCGAAGATATCAAAATCTTATGAGAAATATGCTAAAGTAGCTACATCAAACTACTCAACTATCTATTCAACAAGTCGGCTAGATGCTACTTTGAAAGATCAACGTCAGAGAGGTTTACGCTTTATAAGAAAAAACATACAGAATAAGTTTTCTTTCCTTTTTTTACTAGTGGCTTTACGTCGCACCGACACAGGTAGGTCTTATGGCGACGATAGGATAGAAAAAGCCTAGGAGTTGGAAAGTAGCGCTAGTTTGCAAGTTGCTTTACGTCGCACCGACACAGATAGGTCTTATGGCGACGATGGGACAAGGAAGGGCTAGGAGTGGGAAGAAAGCGGCCATGGCCTTAATTAAGGTACAGCCCCAGCATTTGCCTGGTGTGAAAATGGTAACCCACGGAAAACCATCCTCAGGGCTGCCGACAGTGGGATTCGAACCCACTATCTCCCGGATGTAAGCTCACAGCCGCGCGCCCCTAACCGCACGGCCAACTCGCCCGGTGAAAAGTTTTCTACAAAATAATTAATGAAACACTCATCGGAAGATGATGGCGGATCATCATGATGGCTTCATGATGCCTTTATGGATTGGTGATATTCGAAGTTCCTTCCGAGGTGCTCTCTATTTAGGGGCTCATGCTGTCGCAATCTTCTAAGGTGATATCCAATCAAATCTCCGACAACTTGTTTTTTCTTTCTTTTTTTTTTTTTGCATATGGTTGTTGTCTTGACTGGTGTGGTAGGTTTCATTCTTGTGTACCCGCTCAAAGCCTGAGTCCCAACCAGCATTTATCTCAGGGAGTGTTACGGTCCGAATCTATCGCAACTCATAAATAAAAAAATATTTTGAGATATAAGATCTCAAACTAAATGTAAGGGCGCCATCCAATCAGTACTACAGGGTTGAACGGGACACTCTAACCTTTAACTTTAAGGCTCATCATAAAACACACAAATTATATATATTCAGATCAAAGGGAAATTATGAAGGCTCCGTCCTAGGAATGGGGACGGATATTTAAACGGTCACCAAGGGTTTACTATTCTACAAGAACAGGAACCTGGAACTGTTTCCTTGCAAATGCGAAAGGAGCATTTTATTTAAGTAAACAAATTAAACTTTACACACAATCAAAATCTGTTGACCCTTGATTTGCCGGTAATTTGGCAAATTATTCCTGAAAATGATTACATAATATTTGTCACTTTTGACCACCCTTCCATTTTGGTGGTAGAACCGTTGATATCTGAAGATATCAGATTTACCTTCGTTAACACCATGACCACATTTGATCATGGACCAAATACCTATTGGGTAAGTAGGCGCGATCACATGGACCATGTTATCGCCTCCACTTTGATTGAGATGAGACCAACCCGGGAAACTACAAACTCTCCCCGGGTTCCTAACCAAGATATGCTAATCGTTAGTTGAAGGAATACGACAAAGGGACTCTAACCTAATGGTCCAGATGTAGGGATTTGCCTTCATTTTACACATATTAACTTAACTTATTATTTACAACCAATTGACATTATTACGTTAATTCGCCAGCTGACTTCCCTAGTATCATCCATCATCATCATCCGAAATAATAAGAAAAATAAATAATAAAAAAAATATTTTATTAAATATTATTATTATTATTATTATTATTATTATTATTATTATTATTATTACTTGTGGAGATCATGATTATCGTAACCCGTAATCATCCTCGGAATAATATTTCAACTTTTCGCGATTTTATTTTATTTTCATCTGAAATAAATAAAAGTAGCTTCTTTCTTCTTCTCCTTCTTCAAATATTCTCATTTTTATTATTATTACTTAAAATCTCAATTTTTTTCATTTCAACTCCCAACATCATTATTATGTCCAAAATAAAAAAGTAAATTCTTCTTCAAAAAAAAGTAGTTTTTTATTATTATTATTAATTTTTAAAAAAATTAATTTCGCCTGTTACACGGTAGTCCACTCTTAATATGTTTAACGCATAACCCCTTTTACAATTCGTATTTATTTTGGCACTAATCAATCCAGATATGATTTACTTGGATTATTATTATTATTATTATTATTATTATTATTATTATTATTATTATTATTACTATTATTATTCTTTCGAGAATCTTTATTTTTATTCCCCATCTTTATAACTTGGTCACATACGTTCTCTCCCAAACAGAAATCACCAAGATCCGAATTCACATCGGTCGGGACATAATAGTGTTCGAATCCGCCACCTTATTTTCGTACTGCCGTTAATTCATGGAGACCATATGCTCCTAAGACAATTCTCAAATCCCATAATACCTTGCAGTTGGGCAAATACCCCCAATCTCTGCAAGTGTTAAATTATTCCTTCCTTTTCCATTTTGAAGTCCATTTATCCATTGGAACTCTTCAAAACATTTTCACAAATTAACCCTCGGTGTGTGGACTCTATTCTGCCACTCAATACACCGGTATATAAATACAACCTCTATGTGGGCCTTAAGATCCATCTATTTCTTCATCAACATCAGTACAATTCACTTTCATTTCGGGCCGGATTTCTGTCCCACAAAACTCCAAATCTCAACTTTTGGCTCAAATCCCTCTGGACCTCAAACATAGCGTGACCATATTATAAAAGTGCCTATCTCGTTTCTACCAAAATTATTTATGATTATTATGGAGTCCAAAAACGTTAAATCAAAAATTGGTGTTAAAACCGGATTCAATGCACAAATTATAATTATTCACGGCACATGTGATCTCCACATTTAAATTACTTTAATTTGCAATCATACTATCCAACTAGGCCCGTGCCTTTATTCTCAAAGATTATTATTATTAAACACGCCTTTACACATTACCACATTTTAATGTACTACGACACTTGTACAGATTATTATTATTTTGTCCACCGGCGAACTTCGCGATATTTACAAACAAATCAATGGACTTCATTCCGTCCCACAACAATTTAAATCACTTGGCAATCCTACCTCTGGATTATCTTAACAACATGCCTTAATATCTATAAAAGTTCCGATAACGGAAAAACACTTTGGAAGCACTTCTAAATGAATATTAACATTATCTTTACGTGAAACGTGCTCCATATAATATCAAACCACTCAAGCACTTGAATGAACAACTCAACCCTACTATACTCTATTTAATAGTCAAAATTATGATGAGTGCTTGATCTAATCTACATATTAATTTGTCCCTTTGTCTATCTATCTTTGAACTTATACGAGCCGTAACGGCTCGTTTCACAATCAAGTTACCATGATAAAATATGATTTCCTCCCCCTAACGATAGCAATCTATAAATATGTTAAAAGGTACTCAACTCTGCCATTGTAGTCTGCTAAAACCGGACGAGAAGCCATAGCCCCTCCGGTTTTTAGCAATGCATTCCACTGGTATTCATGCCAGCTTTAAGAATTAATCCTTGACCCTTTTCAACTTTACAGATTTTGAATAAAAACAAATAAATTAACTGTTGCACTTTGGAATAATTTCCACCCTAAATTCTATTCACAAATTTTACACTCTCGGCCTTGTATCTAGCCCACTTTAATGTAGATATACACTCTTCATTCCTTTCCCGGACACTAGGAACATGGGATACCTCGGGTTTCCCTTTTTAACGGCCCGTGCGCGCACTTGAATTTCCCGTCTCACGCTCGTGTAGCTGACCAAGTATCAGTTTAGAATCGACTGTTTACTAGGTAACATAAACACTCGTGACCGTTCTCATGTAACGCACTTCCGAATCTGTTGGTAGAATCTCACACTCCGTAAGTTATGCTTGATTGAGTCCTGTCTATTTGAAACACTTCATACTAGTAGACTGCTCAAGACTGTAATATGAGCTACATCACGTCATGAATCACTATACTATGTAACAATATAATACTTCGAACCCTACTCCACGAGTAAGTACACACTCGCACCCCTGGCGTAGTCACGGCTCGAACTCTTTGTCAAAAGTAGTTACGCACCACTGGCGTGGTGACCGCTCGAACACAATATCAGAAGTACTTTTGCACCTTGGAATACGACCTCATATTTATACTTGTATCCCCTCTCTTCCGAGTTCAACGGAGGTCATCTTGGAACGCACAGTCCCGATATCTTCATACGACAGTTTGCGGTTTGGCCCGTGGCTTAAATATATGATCCAACGATGTAATTATGTTCTCAAATACTCTATACCAATTCTCAACTATTATCGTTCGCTGGTAATGGATATATTCGCGAATTTAGCTGCCGTATCCCGGCTCGGGATTTCGCGCTCTTTTGTGGCTTCCTTTGCCTTCAGCCAATCAACGAATAGCGTCCATGAATTCTCAGAATTTCACCATGCAATCTCCCTCAATTATTAACTTTATATAAGTTTTATGGTATAGTAAGGCCCCTAAATTCCACTGTATTCTGAATCGATATTTCACTTTTTTCTATCAGTTTAATCCACGGAGTTAGCCTCGCTAGTGCTTCTTACAATACGAAGTTGTCGCCTTGCTTCGGTCAAGTGAATTTTTCCATTGGTCCACCTTAACCACGTGACCGGGAAGGCTCATATTTTTTCTTCCAGTGCCAACCCCGTGTTCCACTCCCGCTAGTTACATGGAGATACCTCGCCATCATTTCTCAGAAATTTGCACCCGGCTCCCTGCGCTGTTCCTACTACCAAGACTGCCCGGGGCTAGGAAAACTTTGGCAACAAGTTATCCTCTCTCTTTCTTCGTTGTCACAAGTTCTGAGAAACCTAATTCTGTCCCTCATTGTGTTTGTTAATCTCACTGGAGACAACATTCTGTGGTATGGTGAAACCTGCCATCTCGGCCTGGCCTGTTCTTACTGTATGTACAGTAAGATACTACTTATTCTGAACATGAAATATATATTCCTCAATAATTCATCATAATTACAATTGCATGACGCTTATCACACCCCCACCAGGGTGCACTTGAATGCAGGTAGTCTTTTGGAGTAGAATAAAATCTGAAATTTACAAAGGTATAAAAAACTGTCCTGTGTGTAACTTCACACAAAAATTTCTTACGAGAACTTCCCGTAGTGATCGATGATCCTCAAAGTATTATCATCATTTGCAAATAACGAGAAATTACGTGAGTGCGAGTGCATGATCTGTAGCACTGGTCTAAATAGCATTCCCCTTATGATCGAGTGAGATCTTTTATCACCGAAGACGTTATTTTCAATAATAATAATAATAATAATAATAATAATAATAATAATAATAATAATAATAATAATAATAATGTTACTTGTTTTACGTCCCACTAACTACTATTTTAAGGTCTTCGGAGACGCCGAGGTGCCGGAATTTAGTCCCGCAGGAGTTCGTTTACGTGCCAGTAAATCTACCGACACGGGGCTGTCGTATTTGAGCACCTTCAAATACCACCGGACTGAGCCAGGATCGAACCTGCCAAGTTGGGGTTAGAAGGCCATCGCCTTAACCGTCTGAGCCACTCAGCCCGGCGCGTTATTTTCAGAGCATGTGTCCAAACAAAAATACATTGCCAGTTGCAGCACAATAATACATCCACTGTCATGTTTAAATTACTTTGTGAAGTATAAATTTTATGTTAACACACTTCCAAAATCTTCTTTCTTGAGATGAAAGTCTTTAAATAATACGGTCGCACCACATAATGAAAAATTAAAAGTCGTGTGGCTTTTAGTGCCGGGATACCCCAGGGCGGGTTTGGCTCGCCAGGTGCAGTTCTTTTTATTTGACTCCCGTAGGTGACCTGAGCGTCGTGATGAGGGTGAAATGATGATGAAGACAACACATACACCCAGCCCCCGTGCCAGGGAAATTAACCAATGATGGTTAAAATTCTCGACCCTGCCAGAAATCGAACCCGGGACCCTGTGACCAAAGGCCAGCACGCTAACCATTTAGCCATGGAGCCGGACACCACATAATTATATTCAGGGAGACCTCGTGAATGTAACAATATACTTGAATCTCTCGCGAGTGTTGCTAAAGTTAAAGACAAATCGAGGAAAGAAATGACACCAAATGAATTTGGGACTAATGTGAAAGGGCACAATGATAGTGTATACCATGAGAACTCAGTATTAAAATCTTTCTTTCATGTAGGAAACAATCATAGTCGAGGAAATAGGTAATAACTATGGTAAGGAACTCGTATTAAAATATGTTTATTCTGACAACTACTCAGTAAATCAATTTCAAAAGCATAATGAAGAGTTTATCACTACCTAAATGCCGAATCATAAAGGAAATAACGGCCTGCTACGGATGGTTGCCCCAGTTAATACAGGGCGCGAACATGAGCGCACATGCCACTCCTGGAAGTAGTAGCATGTTGTTTCTTTTTGTTCTGTCTGGTCAGTGTGATTTATGAAAGTGCCGTGTAACCATTGTTGCATCATGGCCTGCCGCATTGCAGATATATGGCAAGGCTATATTGTTGGCCTTTCCGATGCTAATCAAAGGTCTCAACACTAGTGAGTCCTCTGTAGGGAATGTTGTAAAATTACATCAGAATGGTTTCCCGCCAGAAACAGTAACTTGGAAAAAACTGCCTTGGAAGAGAGTTCGACCCTCTAGGGCTCCGGACATCATGAAGAAGGTAAAGGCTGCTGTCCTGCAGGAAAATCCACCAACTCAAAGACACCTTGCCAGGTACACAAGTACATCTAAAGGTACAGTCTACCGTATAATTAAAGAAGATCTGAACCTGGTTACGCGACATAATGCTCGTGGACGCTCGTGGACGTGCTTTGAAAGCAAGGTGCGTTAAAGAACGGTTCACTAATGCCAGAAAATTATATGAAAATTACATAGCAGGGGTTAAATGGCAGTCGGTTGTTAACCTGGATGAAGCTATGGTTTATTTGGACGACATCAACAAACCCCAGTCAATTTACTGTCACCCAAATGGCCAAAGGGGGCAATCAAACTTCGTCAAGGGAAACAAAGAAGAGTTTGTTAGGGGTCCATGGTAGTGGCAGGATATTGTGCCTGGGGTAAACTCAGAATTCTCAGAGTGCCAAACAATGTGAACACCAATGCTACCTACTTCCAGAAGAATGTCATGGACCCCTATTTCGACGATGACATCCCTCGGCTCTACGGCGAGGATGCTTCAAATGTCGGGATCCACATGGATAAAGCATCTAGTCATACTCCTAGATCATCAGTCACCTACTACGAGAGAAAAGAAGCAGAGACGGGTGTCCGTGTCATACCTTTTATTGACATCCCTGTCAAATCCCTAGATGTCTCGCCGATGTATTTCTGTTCCTTTGGTCTCCTGAAAAGAGGGCTTTCTTCTGGACGTCCCACCACTAATGAGTGTCCTTGGAAAGTGTGCAGGGAGGTATGGGACAATATTCCTCTTCCTGTACTCCGTCAGAGTCCTCTACAGTGGAAATTGAAATGTAGGGCAATAGTCCGTGCCCGCGGCTATCACATCGAGCACAACCGGGTCTGGAATAAAGGAATCGCCTAGGACAAAAGGTACATCAAAATCTTCCAAACTTAACTGGGGCAACCCTCTGTATGTACTATATCAAGTTTCAACAAACGAATATTTCCAATGTTGTATTTTCACAGATATAACATTTGATCTCTAAACAGGGGATGTGATATTTGCCACGCTCAGTGGCGTCCCGGGTAAGTGCAGTATGTCTTGTACGAATGTAGTTCTGATGACATTACTTGCAGGTCGTAGTCAGACAAGGGTGTACCACCATGTTCGCCTAACAGAAGCGTAATTAATCTGAAAACATAACGCACTTGCTGTTCCTCGATGTTCCTTTGCGGCCTGACAGTCTTGTGATCGTATGTTAACGGTAGTTTCTTGAGAGAGCGACCAGCACGCAACCCAAACTGTAATGAATGACGACGAACTGTTGTATGACATTTTTGATAACGTATTCCTGATCATGAATTATGATGCAAAACAATCTATCAGTGATACCCTTACAAAATGACGATCTCTGCAGCATTTGCCAGTGCCATACGTCCAGAAAGTTCCCTTTCTTTAAACGCTTGTTTTCGTTCTCTCAGTAGAACGGAAACACTGTGTTCCAAAGACTGTGCATTTCCCTAGAACTTCGCGTTACCTCTCTTAGATTTACTAAGTTGACTGTATGACATGGCATCCAAACCGGCTTCAGTGGGGTAATGGAAAACATACTCTGATACTCGGTCCTAAAAATTTGCCATAATTGTTTTACGTAATGTGACGTGCCTGCTGATCACCTCAGAGTGACTACTCATTGGCTAATGAGAACGCAAGTTATCAGTACTGTTCTGTGAAACTCAGATGCCTGCCGTGACTCATTCAAGTGTGTTCAGACATTTTTGTTAGTTGCGTAATACGTAATAACTGGATTACTTTGCACTATTAGCTCTTCCACTATAAAATATGTTTTCTCTAGATACCTTTCTGTCATTTTAAGGCATTATCATCCAGATAGTCCGCCTCTGTGGTGTAGTGGTTAGCGTGATTAGCTGCCACCCCCGGAGGCCCGGGTTCGATTCCCGGCTCTGCCACGAAATTTGAAAAGTGGTACGAGGGCTGGAACGGGGTCCACTCAGCCTCGGGAGGTCAACTGAGTAGAGGTGGGTTCGATTCCCACCTCAGCCATCCTGGAAGTGGTTTTCCGTGGTTTCCCACTTCTCCTCCAGGCGAATGCCGGGATGGTACCTAACTTAAGGCCACGGCCGCTTCCTTCCCTCTTCCTTGCCTATCCCTTCCAATCTCCTCATCCCTCCACAAGGCCCCTGTTCCGCATAGCAGGTGAGGCCGCCTGGGCGAGGTACTGGTCATACTCCCCAGTTGTATCCACCGACCAAGAGTCTTAAGCTCCAGGACACTGCCCTTGAGGCGGTAGAGGTGGGATCCCTCGCTAAGTCCGAGGGAAAAACCGAACCTGGAGGGTAAACAGATGATGATGATGATGATGATGATCATCCAGATAGCAGATCGAGTTTTGAAATGAGCGACTCCGAAATTTGTAAGAGAGATGTTACTATGTTCACACCGAGCGAGTATGCTAGACGAGTCAAGGTTACCACATATGACAAAACTGTCAACTAATCTCAACTTCAACCAGCCAGATAAGTTGATCCTCGAATTTGAACAAACTCCGCACAATACAACATATTATCTTTGCTTAATGAATTAATGTTTGAAGTATTTAGCAGATATAATACCTTACCCACAGGTTAATATACTATTATTATTCCTTTATTTCTATGGCGTGACTCAAGTTATGAAGTACGTTATTCTACCAAACAATGTCTTATAATGTACATACAGTTTAACAATAAATTACAAATTTTACACTCACACCATAATACAAAACTGTACACATAATTATAAAAACACAATAAAGGACAGGAAAAATAAACGTATCTAAAAGAACCAAGAGTAATGAAAGTTGCCTTAATTTGTCAATAAAAACAAATTTAGCACGAAACATAGTGAAACATTCAATGACGGTAACAACGAAATGAAAAACGAAAGGGGGAAAATAATTAATATATTTACCAAACCAAACCCCATGGCACAACAGCCCTTGAACGACTTTGGCCTACGAAGCGACCGCTGCTCAGCCCGAAGGCCTGGAGATTACGAGGTGTCGTGTGGCCAGCACGACGAATCCTCTTGGCCGTTATTCTTGGCTTTCTAGACCGGGGCTGCTATCTCATCGTCAGATCGCCCCTCAGTTCAAATCACGTGGGTTGAGTGGACCTCGAACCAGCCCTCAGGTTCAGGTAAAAATCCCTGACGTGGCCGGGAATCGAATCCGGGGCCTCCGGGTAAGAGTTAGGCACGCTACACCTACACCACGGGGCCGGCTAATTTATTTACACTCAACGTAATACATCAAAATATCGCTGCCAACATTTCATTTTAAATACCAGTTCAGATATAATGTCCCTTAGATCACTGGGTAACGAATTCCATGTTTCAATTGTACTGACAACAAAAACATTATTGTAGAGGCTGAGTCTGTGATTTTTCAGCTTCGGTCGAAATGTTACGAATGGTTGAGAGCAACTGAAAAGAATCCGTTAGATAAGGGGGTGTCTGCTTGTATATCATTTATGGAATCGACCAATATACCACATTATGATAATGACAATGTGTTATAGAGTGTTTTAAATCCTTATCTGTACAATAAAATGTAGCTGAAAATATGAACCGCTTTGTAGAAAATCGTAGAATTATCTTTCAGTCTCCGAATACGGAGGTTAAGGAGAGTTTCTTCATACAATAATTAGTATAAGTAATATTAGTATAATGACGCACACTTCTAACTTCACAAAACTGACTCGGCCGATGGCCTAGATGTTAGGCCCGCTTAAACAACAAGCAACAACAACAACAACAAAAGTGACTGGTTCTTATAAGATGGTAAGCTAGTAGGAAACTGGATGTACGTGACCTGTTATAGATCGTTGCAAAATACTTTTTGGTCATTCTCGAACACGATAGCCTACTCTACAAGCTAGACCATATTTACAGAATTACGTTACCTTTAGGAACATAGAATGCAGTCACCATGCGAACATATTCTACCTCTTATTCATTTTACGTAGTATGGTTCATCTGAGAGCTCATGACCGTGAGAGACACACCGGGCCAATGAGTTCTTGGACACTTTTGAAAGTGTCGACAACTGGGACACAGTCGGTTATTGGCGTTGTCGTTCTTTTCTCACGACTTTGGGCTGTAAACCAGCCGAAGTCCATGGCATTTAAGGGTGTTAGAATGCGACAACTTCGCGTCGACAGCTTCATGTACGTCTAAGGACGCTTGCGGCACGCAATTTCGTTAGCCTGTTCTGCCGTCTCGTGAAATAAATGGTACTTTAGGAATCATTCGTCAAATTGCATAATTATCTTTGAAGGTATAATTTACTTTCGGTATGCATGGAATATTATATAATGGCTCAAGTCGGGCGAATTTTCTCTAAGTCACGGATCTCTAGTTTTAAATTTTATTGGTAAGTTTAGAAATAATATGACGAAATTCATTTAGAACATCTTTTTGGCACTTAATAGGAAAGAGATTTAAAAATATTATAAAAAGTGGCCATTCCAAGAATGTCCAGTAAAGTATGCCCGACATTCATCTCTCATGTGGTGAATCCAACGATATTGATTGATTGATTGATTGATTGATTGATTGATTGATTGATTGATTGATTGATTGATTGATTGATTGATTGATTGATTGATTGATTGATTGATTGATTGATTGATTGATTGATTGATTGATTGATTGATTGATTGATTGATTGATTGATTGATTGATTGATTGATTGATTGATTGATTGATTGATTGATTGATTGATTGATTGATTGATTGATTGATTGATTGATTGATTGATTGATTGATTGATTGATTGATTGATTGATTGATTGATTGATTGATTGATTGATTGATTGATTGATTGATTGATTGATTGATCTATTTTTGCATGTGCATAATACACATAAACGTCGAATTTTAATGACACCTGTCAACAGTCAATCTAAAGTTCGATTAGACATTATTTAACAGCCGAAAAATGCGTCATAGAACTGAATAGGATCCCAAAGTTGATCTGCAGTATCAAAAGTTATTCGTCATATGCTGCTGTACTGAAAGTATATATCATCACAAAAACTTACCTCCCTGTCCGTTACTACTGGGTAATACTTTTATCTTTATTTCAACAAAATATTCTAAATCTTTTAAGCCGCTCTGATACGTGCTGTAAATGCGACTATTCATTAACTATCCCAGTAATTGTTACCGATATTTGCATAAAAATCCGAGAAATGTACAAATAGGCTACCACAGAGAGCGTTACTGCACCGGATACTCACAGTCGCATTCAGTGCAGTACAAGACGATTAATGTGGATTGGTGCAGTAATTTGTTTCTCTACCTTAAGGTAAACAGTAATGCGTTACCAGAGTGAATTTAATAACTAGAGCTCGTCTTTCAGTCAACATGTTCAATGTTGGGTGGTTAATTAATTTAAGGACTATAAAGTACCCGTCGGAGAGGAATAGAACCTAAAATTAATAAAACAGTTTGTGGAAGTATATGATGAGAAATTGAAATGAAAGGCATCAAGTGCTGTGAGACATAAAGATACAAAAGTTATCAAGTATCTGGAAGAGAAAGACTAATGTTTCATGGTATGCACTGTAATATTCCGATAACAATGGAAAAGCAAGGAGATTACAAGTTTCGAGTGTCAAACAATCGTCTTCACATCCTGAGAAATTAATACTAATGTCAGTTATAAAATAGCTCAAAAAATGATTGTGTTTATATAGTCATCATGTACGTAGAAATGAAGTGACCACTGGGTAGATTTTAAGGACTTCCAATAGGTGAAATAACTTCAGACAATTGATCGTTAACGAATAGACAATGTGGATGGTAAATTTTGAAAATTTATCCCGTAATACCATACAAGTAATGAGATTAAGGCAAGTTATTTTTACTGCACTTTCATTAGTCGGCGGTGATGCTGGACATAATAAAACTCTCAGTGTTTAGATCCCTTGTACATTATATGTGAGCACCCTTTTAATATTCATAAGAATGCAAATAACGTGTGCGATTTATTATGGCAAGTTAATTTTGGTAAGAATTCCTAATACAGTTCATTTATTACATTATATTCTGAAATCAGATTAAGGAACTCAAATTTATCAGCCGAGCTGTAGACGGTAGAACTTTGGCCTTCTGAGCCTAACGTAGCAGGTTCGATCCTGCCTCTGTCCGGCAGTATTTCAGGATGCTGAAATACTGCAGCCTCGTGTAGGTAGATTTACTGACATATAAAAGAACTCACATGGGACAACATTCCGGCGCCTCGGCGTCTCCGAAAACCGTAAAAGTACAGTAGTTAGCGCGACGGAAAATGAATAACGTTAATATTATTTTTATTCAAATTTACCAAACATTTCTGCAAATTCTAATTTTAAATATTATATAATGTACCGGGATTGACCGTACATCAAATATTTCTTAAATAAAATACGTCATAAAGAATTTAAGTATTAGCCAGTGTATTTTCAGCACGATTACGAACAATGTCTCGCAGGAGCAAGTAGTGAACCCGCACAACGCTACTTGCCTTCATCACACAGCCAGCGGGGTGTCAAGGACAAGTTGCGTCATACGATCTGGAAACACACATCCAAGAAAATTTCCTATATCCTAAACCAATCGAGGTATCGATTCAGAAATAACGGCATCTTATAGTGCGCATTTCACACGTCTCCTCATGTTAATTTCTCCAAAATCGATGCAGGGATTACGGAGATATTCAAGATTGTATAAAACATTACGTCAGAGCTAAATCTATATAAAAGGACACAACTCTTGGACCTGCCACGGCAGTTCACACGGGCGATTCACACCGGCACCACGGCGATGTTAGTTCACGGCATG
Source organism: Anabrus simplex (assembly GCF_040414725.1). NCBI lineage: Eukaryota > Metazoa > Arthropoda > Insecta > Orthoptera > Tettigoniidae > Anabrus > Anabrus simplex. Next base: position 307,634,340 of record NC_090266.1, read on the forward strand.
ATACGGCGTCAGCCTGCAGGGCGAGATTATGCCTAAGTGACGTGCGAGTTGTGGAACATAGAATAATTCCGGCGTTACGGTACTTACAAACTTTCAGTAAGTTGAACCTCGTCGAGGAAATTGTAAATTGAAGAAGGTGATTCTAAGACTTGTATAACTAACATTTACGTGTGTGTTAGAAGCCATAATAGTGATTTTTTCGAATGAACACGACTTAAACTTTAACATTACAATGTGAATAACAGAATATTCAAAGACGTTACTTTTCGTACAAAGAGTGTTTAACTATTCACTTAGACATTATATCAAATGAGGTAGTGAAAGTGATATGTTGTTTTTCTTCTAACAGAACTTTCATAATAATAATAATAGTAATAATAATAATAATAATAATAATAATAATAATAATAATAATAATAATAATAATAATAATTGATTCCCATAGAATGTGGCAGTTAGGAATGATAGTGATTATTCCTGGTGATTTACGCGACATAGACACAAGCACACTCATAGGCATTCATGTAATGCAAGTGAAATTTTCAAGTGAACTGTGCTTCTAATAGTTCGCTACAAACATTCAGTTTCTTTAGAATTATAATTGTAAGAGTACAGTTATTCCATCAGACGTTCTAATTCTCGACGTGAATAGGAGTAAACTGTGTTGTGATGAGTTGCAATGAACAGTGCAAATATTGATTTGGCAGAAATACTCTATGCAAGTGATAGAAGTCAAATTGTATTTATTTATTTCTCTTGTGGAAAATCACCACAAGTTTCCCAAGTGCAAATTATTTTTCTAATTTTGCGTTTGGGTTCTAAGTTAGAACTGAGTCAACGATTACAATTCACAAAGTGCAGTGGTTTATGTGAATCATTCCGATACTCGGGGGACAGTTAAATGTAGACACTCGCGTAACATAATCAGTGAATGGTTATCCCGCGTCGGGAATCAACGACGACCCATTGCTGTCTACAAGGGATCGTGGTTCCATGGTTTTGTTGCTACCTATAAGTTATCGTGGTTCCATGGTTAGGTTGCTGCACACGAGGGATCGTGTTTTCATGGTTGGGTCGCTGTCCATCAAGAAGGATCTATGGAAACAACTTCACTGTAACCAGCACAATTGTAAGGTGAACCTTATGTGAATAAATTCAGTTTAAAAAATTTGGAACTCATTGTAGTTAGGACCTCTTTCTGTACCCAGCTCCAGGCCTACACCTAGTGTGGCCTGTGAATAACATATCATTCCTCTCCGAAATATCTAGTCATGGCTCATTATCGAATAATTTCTTGGTACAATAAACTGACGACTGTGAAATGTCGAATATTCTTCATTTTCCGTTTAAATTATCAAACAGAATTGAGGATCTGAATTTAACCAAACATTTCTAGAAATTCCAATTCTAAATGTATAAAATTACTTGTAAGAAGTGGCTATTATTTTGTTCTTTTCGATTACACTAACAAAATTATTCACGAACTGAATTTGGCCAAATGTCTGTAAATGGTTGTTCTAAATATTGCGTAGAGTATAGCTGAGAAGTATTGAATGTGCATTTTTTTTTTACATGATGAAGATTTTAAGAAATTGAATTTGGACAGATATATCACTAAGTTATAGATGTTGAATACCTGTATCAAAGTTCAATATTCTAACTTCTAGGAATGGTAGAAGAGCCGAACACAGATATATTTTATTAAGTAATCATAGATTATAAATTAATAGTAGCAAATGTATTTTGGGATCCCAAACCAAACCCCGTGGCACAATAACACCGAAGGGTCTTGGCCTACCAAGCTACCGCTGCCCAGCCGGGAGGCCTGCAGATTACGAGATGTCGTGTGGCCGGCAGAATGAATCCTTTCGGCCATTATTCTTGGTTTTCTAGACCGGAGCCGTCATCTCACCTGCGGTTACTCGCATGGTGTGCTCGGCGCTCTTATTGGAATATTACAGCACGTCTACTTTTGAAACTCCATATAACTTTCAAACAGATTTTTAGGAGAGGTAGGCGTCAGTTATTTACATTATCTTTGAAAACGAAGACCCTCAATCCATTGTTAAGTGCTACAGTGCATGTTTGGTGAGCGGTGCGCGAGTAACAGTGCTACTCAATTTTGCGAACTGTAGTAAGTCAAGGTTTATCTTATGCGTGTGTTTAATGTAAAATGTTTATATTGTGACTGTCGTTAGTGAATTTACACAACTTATAATGGTATTCACTGATCAGATAATTTCGTGGTTACCGAGCTCGATAGCTGCAGTCGCTTAAGTGCGGCCAGAATCCAGTATTTGGGAGATAGTAGATTAAACCCCACTGTCGGCAGCCCTGAAAATGGTTTTCCGTGGCTTCCCGTTTTCACACCAGGCAAATACTGGGGCTGTACCTTAATTAAGGCCACGGACGCTTCCTTCCTACTCCTAGTCCTTTCCTGTCCCATCGTCGCCATAAGACCTATCTGTGTCGGTGCGACGTAAGGCAACTAGGAAAAAAAATCCTGGTTGCATGAAACGTTAGAGGAAGTAGACTTCAGCACCAAAAGTGATGGTAATGAAACAGATACGATTTACGAAAGTGATCCTAACCCTGAAACAGAGTGTCTACAAGTTCTGAGGAAGAAGGGGCACTTTCTTTTATTGAAAGCTGTACTCCATTCGGTTTAGGAAAGGATGGAATTACTGAGTGGGGACTCCGTGCTCCCACTGTAAATGTTCGAACTCGGAAAGAGTGTTCCAGGAAATATTCTGAAAGGAATAGAAGTGATGACTGACAGTGTGAAATGTTTGTTTCCTGTTATGCTGGATTATATATTCGCATTATTTACTTCATTCTGAGCATACTCCTCCTGTCTCAAATTTGTTTTAATTTAATCATTCGTGTTCCTAAATACATTGTTTGTCCACCCCTTAGTTCTGTTTCTTTGTACAGGGTCGGGAATGAGGTGAGATGAATTAATATCGCATGTTCTACGGCGGATGCCCTTCCTGTTGCCAACCTAAGTTGAGGAACTAATGAGGATGAAATTAATGATAGTGAATGAAATTGGGTAAGAAGGTGGAAGGGAGCAGCTGTGTGTCCCGACATTTGCCTGAAGTGTAAACGGGAAATCACAGAAAACCATTCTCCGGACAGCCGACTGTGCGTTTCGCACCCACGCGTCTCCCAAATGAGAGCTTGCGCGTTAACGCGCGCGCCTACTTCACTCGTTCGTGTTTCTAAATAAATAACTATCTGAAATTGACGTATTAAAAATACCTCCATCTTATGGCCTTTAAACATAAAGGTGAGCGCTGCACTCACGAGCGAGTAACGGCGCACGTAAAGATCTAGCGAGTAATGCCGGTTTAATGGTAATCACGTAGGCTGACTGGACCTCGAACTAGACCTTAAAAGTTAAAGTTAAATTCACCTCCGTACAGGCCGTGAAGGCCCTTGGAGGAGTGGAAGGTAAAGGCTTCCACCATTTTTAACCTCGGCACGTGATGGGGTAGAGTGGTTAGCTCTACGCCCGGCCGCCTTTGCCCCCAGGAATTAACCTGGTACTCATTTTTGATGCAGGCTGAGTGAACCTCAGGGCCATATGCACCTCCGGAAGTGGAAATCTCGTTTCTTAAATTTTACGACTTCCTGACGGGGATTCGAACCGAACACTCCTTTACCGCCTCGGCCAGGCAGCCCCTGAACTAGACCTTAGATCCCGGTAATAATCGTTGACCTGTTCGAGAATCGTATCCGGGCCTCGAGTTAAGAGGCAAGCACGCTACCGCTACCCTGTGGGGTGTCTCATCTCATTTTGAAATGTTTGAGAATAAAACTATTACATGCAATCTCGTACAGAAACTGTTCAAAAGTACGTGTTCGTGCTTAAGTACACGCTCTCTAACGACGTGTCACTGCCTGTCATACACGTACGCAGCCACAAGCTCTTCCTCGGATTCCCCTGGAGTCGCATACACACTCTCGCACAGATCTAAACGGACAAAAACTTGCTGCGTGTTTCTACAGCACAGACATTGCATTATCACGTCACGGTATGTTTACTGATAGTATTGGAGAATGTGAGTCATAATTAATTATTACTCTTACTGTACAATTTCTGACTTTGTCAGTCAGTAATCGTTCCAGTCCCTTAGTTATTAACGAGAAAACGTTTGCTTCGGCCTTTGCTATCACACCTAGAGGTAGGAGTATTCAATTTTGAAACACCGTGTATAAATTACCAATTGAGAAAAGGAATCCGTTTTTATATATAAATCTAGTATAATGAACGTAGCAAAGTACTCAATATTGCTAACCGTAGCCTATCACATATAAAACTGATTACCAGCTCTCTTTGGCTTAGATTACCTTAACGTTCGAAAGTATGGTGGGTTTGAACCTCACCATTGCCAGCCAAATGGACGATGGTTTCCTATGCTTTCCCATTTTTCCAGCAGACAAATGCTGTGGCTGTAAATTAATTATGCCGTGGTCGCTTCCTTCCAAGTTCTAGCCTTTTCTATCACATCATCACCGAAATCCTATCTGAATTTATGTGACGTTCAATTAATAGCGGGGCCGATGACCTTCTATGTTAGGCCCTTTAAAACAACAAGCATCATCATCATCATCATCATCATCATCAATTAATAGCAAAAATCAGAGTGGGAGCTGAATAGTATACCCCAAACAACACAACACGGTCGATCGTTTACTAGTTACAGACTTTCCAACTTTTTCCAGTTTGCTTTAAGTTGCACCAACACAGACAGGTCTTATGGCGACCATGGGGCAGGAGTGGGAAGGAAGCGACCCTGGCCTTAATTAATGCACAGCCTTAGCATTTGCCTGGTGTGAAAATGGGAAACAACACAGAACAATCTTTAGGGCTGCCGTCAGTTAGGTTCAAACCCACTATCTCCAGAATGCAATCTGACAACTACGCGACCCAAACCGCGCAGCTACTGGCTCGGTAGTCGCTTTCAAACTTTGTCTTACCTGCCACATCCCATGTCGAGTAACTGCCGTCATGTTAATGTGCTGCATCCTAATACAAGAAGTCCTAAATTGATCACCATGCGCCTGAATGCACGCCTGGACACGTCACATTGATTGCAATCCAACAGGTGTCGGACAAGTTCGAACACTCCGGGCATTACACTTATTCGATCGTCACCTTGTTCCACACGCTGTCTAACTATTGCAACGTCCGTAATGGCATGCCTGATCCGAACTGCGTCCTAAATACGAACTAACACCCAACCATCACCACTTCCCCGTAATAACAACAGGCGTAGCTCGTGAACGACTGACCATATTCCCTGGACAGGTGCAATATGGCATGTTCAGAGGGACTCTAGTAGGAGGGCTGTACCGGTTGTGGCCTAAGCGCTGATTGGCTGTCGCTGGTCACGTGATTGATGACTACACAAGCGTGGGAAATTTGAAATTGTGGGTGCGGGCTATTTGAAAAGTATTTGATAACTGTCACGTCACGTGGGGGCGCGTGCTGTGCCTTGTCTACGTGTGTGGGCATAACCTAACACGCTTGCTATGAATGCATGCTTTATCTCACGCTGATCATGCGTTAACCTAACCTAATTGGGTGCCCTTCCTCACACCACTTTGTAGGCTTGGGCTACTAGGCAAGTGGCTGCTATACATTACCTGTATGAAAGTTATTATGCGCTCTTCTTAACCAACTGTTCTTTAAGTGGTTGTTGTTGATTTTTAGGAGCTCTATAACATCGTGGTTATCAGTCCAGTGTACGCATAGGTACAGTATGTAGAATTTGTTTGTTAACCTGCGTTACTGTACTGCAGTAACTGTAGTCTTCTTCATCTTCTCCTTATTTTTCTACCACTTTCCCCACACCGGTGAGGTCGCGGGTGTGAACTGCGTCGCACATGTTGATGTGGGCCTGTTTTACTCTCAGATGCCCTTCCTGACGCAAACCCTATATGGAGGGATGTAATCACTATTGCGTGTTTCTGTGGTGGTTAGTAGTGTAGTGTGTTGTGTGAATATGAAGACTAGAGTGTTGGGACGGAAGAATTAATCAGAAGCGATTAAAATTCCCGACCCGGGAGGAATCGAACCTGGAACCCTCTGAACCGAAGGTCAGTACACTGACTATTCAGCCAATATGTCGGACACGGTAGTAACTGTAGTATTGTGTTGAAATGTACTCGTGTCAGGGAAGGGGTAAATACAACCCTTAATTTAAAAATTCAATATTTCCTCAAATTATGGTGGTAGAAATCTGATTTTTAGCTTAAAGTTTGCCTATAAATTGTCCTCTAACAGGTGATATATATCAAGTTACCCCAAACTGTTCATGTTTAAAATTTCAGGGTAAAATGACTTTTAACGTTAAAAGGTCTTAGACGATACAGGGTAGTCTAAATAACTTTCAGAGTAAGAAATAGGTTGCAAGTGAAAACAATGCTTAATTTCAAAATTGATATCTTTTCAACCGATGGTTCTACAAAAACGATTTTTAGCTCAAAATGTATTGAACATTATCTTCTAACAGGTAATATATATCAGATCACCCCAAACTCTTTCCTTCCAAGATTTTGGGGTAAAATTAACTTCGAACGTAAAAAATTCTAGGAGGTTACTTTAAGTGACGTTTAAAGTAAAAAATAGGTAGGGTTGAAAACAACCTTTAACTTAAAAAATCAGTATTTCTCCAACCTCTGGTCCGAGAAAACAGAATTTTAGCTTAAAATTTATCACAAATTATCCTCTAACTAGTAAATTACTTGACGCGCGTAGGCTACATGCGCGTCGTGATAAGGATGAAATAATGATGAAAATGACACGTACATCCAGTCCCGTGCCAGCGATATTAACCAATGATAGTTAAAATTCCCAACACTGCCGGGTATCGAACCCGGGACCATTGAGATCAATGGCCAGTATGCTAACCATTTAGCCATGGAGCCCAACCTCTAACTAGTGATATACAAAATGACGTTTAGAGTTAAAAAATAGATTGGGGTGATAACAGCCCTTAACTTAAAAAAGCAATATCTCTTAGACCGGTCATTATAGAAAGCAGTTTGTGAGTTTAAAATGTTTTGTTTTACCTACTTTACATTTCCACGTAACGTTTCTGCTCTTTATCCGTATATTTGGAAAAATGGGTTAGGGGTGCTCAGAAAATAACCAATTTTATATTTATAGTCTTATAGGACTATCTCTAGTTCAGAGTCGATGCTTGTATGATCAGGCTGGTTTTTTAGATGCATACACACACGCACGCGCGCGTGGAACAAGATGACAGGGCAGACCAGGCGTCATACCGAGATCAGCCATGCAGTGATCACGTGGACATGGTTCGTTAACAGGCTCACTCCCCCTCTCGTAAACTCAAGTCTTTATATATGCTACTAGCTGTAGAACCCGACGTAGCCCGGACCGTTTTTGAATATTAACCTAAGATTTGAACTACCTTTTAGTTATGTGTGATCCGGGAGATAGTAGGTTCGAATCCCACTATCGGCAGCCCTGAAGATGGTTTTCCGTGGTTTCCCATTCTCACACCAGGCAAATGCTGGGGCTGTACCTTAATTAAGGCCACGGCCGCTTCCTTCCAACTCCTAGGCCTTCCCTATCCCATCGTCGCCATAAGACCTATCTGTGTCGGTGCGACGTAAAGCCCCTAGCAAAAAAAAAAAGTTATGTGTGAAGTGATGTTTTATAGAATTCCTTTATGGGATGTTGATTTCATGATATATAATGGGTAGTTTTAGAGTTATTTACATTCGTTTGATTTCATGTTTTAGATTATTTAATTCGCGAGTAAAACTTTGCCCTTGTGGAAGCTCAAATTGACTGGGAAGTATTTGATCCTTTCAAAAAAATAATAAGTGATAACTATATGTATTTACCCGTCGCACTATAGATATGATGTACACGATTTCAACTGTCCTTGAGACTGTCGTAAATGAACCTTGCGATCCCAAAATCGGTGGAAGTGATGGAATCTCGGTCATTTTAGATTATTTACTTTTAAGTCCCTCTCACTGGAAGCTGAACTTGGACTTAAACGGCATCCAGAGCGTCATAATTCGTTTCAGAGACATATAAGCAATGAATTCGACATTCATCATCATCAGTGTTCTGCCATATGGCAGGTCTTCACATGGCAGCTCTCCACGCAAACCTGTTCCTTGCCACCCTCTTTCTTTCCTCATACTTGTATTCTATCCTGATACTGTCCAGCATCTGATACCTTCTCCGTCCTCTTTGTCTTTTTCCATTTACCATTCCTTCTACAGCACTAATATCGCTTACATTCCATTATACTTACTTGCCATTCACTCCCATTCCCCAACACCAGAGGAGTTTAGGATGTTTCATATACATAGGTTTTTTTCAGATGGTAAGTCATATATGTGTACCAAGTTCCGTTGAGAGCTATTCGGGAACATATCCACATACACATCCATAATTTCGGTTATTTTTACATTCATTTTCAGCCCTTCCTAAAATCTTTTGTTCTTTTTGCTAGGGGCTTTACGTCGCACCGACACAGATAGGTCTTATGGCGACGATGGGATAGGCAAGGCCTAGGAGTTGGAAGGAAGTGGCCGTGGCCTTAATTAAGGTACAGCCCCAGCATTTGCCTGGTCTTCCCAAAATCCAGACTGATTGTGGATGAAGTATGACTTAACCATCCACAGTGTCATAACAGTAGGTCATGTGTATAGGCCTACCAATTTTGTAAGAGGGCTGTGCTGGGAGAAACACACATATATTCGTAATTTGGGTCATTTTGGACATTTTCTTTTCCACTCCTTTCCATCTCCATTCATATGGGGGCTGAACATGGACTTCAACGACATCCGGATTGACATTATTCACCTCAGCGAAGCCGAAAACTATGGACTGTACATTAATATTTATCGTTGTCTATTATATTTTTATATTTCACCGCTCTTTCTGTGTTTTTTATAATTCACGCCTAACCCTAGGTTTGCTAAGGGTATCTTATCCCCATAGTATTTTTTTACCGGGTGATTTGGCCGTGCGGTTAGGTGCGCGCAGCTGTGAGCTTGCAACTGGAAGATGGTGGGTTCGAGCTCCACTGTCGGCAGTCCTGAAGATGATTTTCCGTGGTTTCTCATTTTCACACCAGCCAAATGCTGGGACTATACCTTAATTAAGACCACGGCCGATTCCTTCCCACACCTAGGCCTTTCCTATACCATCGTCGCCAAAAGACCTATCTGCGTCGGTGCGACGTAAAGCAAGTTGTAACAAAAATCTTCCAGATAGTAAGTGACATGAGTACCAAATATGATTGAGAGGTATGCTATAACATACACACCTACGTCCTTAAACTAGGTCATACCGGGCGAATTAGCCGTGCAGTTAGGGGCGCACAGCTGTGAGCCTCCATCCGGGAGATAGCGAGTTCGATCCCCACTGTCGGCAACCCTGAAGATGGCTTTCCGTGGTTTCCCCATGCTAGGACTGTACCTTAATTAAGGCCACGGCCGTTTCCTTTCCATTCCTAGGCCTTTCCTATCCCATCGTCACCATAAGACCTACCTGTGTCGGTGCGACGTATAGCAAACAGCAAAAAATAAAAAAATAAAAAAAACTCGGTCACTTTGAACATTTTCTTTTCTTCACCCTCTCTCACCCTACCCTCCTGCCGCTGAACATTGTCTTAAATGGCATCCAAAGTGTCACAGTTCACCTCAGTGTCCGCAAAAACTACGGATTCGACAAAAATATATGTATATTTCACCCCCTCCCCTAGTGGCGCTAGGAGTGTCTTACTCCAAACAGTACTTTTCATTTTTATATAATTATATAGATAAAAGCAGAAAGTTTTAAGACACTCATCATAATATTCACATACTGTTGGGTATGCAATCCGCTGGTCAGACTTGTCTTGCGGTTTGCTTATCTTCCCCTATTTTCTTTCTCAACCCTTCTCATCCCTAGTTCCGGACTACCAACCAGATTTCGTTCAAACCACTTCATAATCCCTCTCAGATGTAATAAGAACAAACTGTGAAAATTTCAGCAAAATCGGTCCAGTAGTTTTTGAGTCTATTAATGTCAAATATACCAACATCCAATTTTATATATATATATATATATGTATATATACATGAGGAGGAAGATTTTACTTCATCGACAGAGTGTTGCCAACTTTTTAGTTCATCATGACAAGGACATTGATAGTTGATGTGCAGGGTTTCAAAGTGAATGGAAACAAATTTGTGTTTAAAGAAGTACTTGTGTTGGATTGCTCTGTGTTGTGGGCACCATAAGTTGTGGGTTTAGTACTTAGCCCACCTTTCGCTTACTGTTTGCAAACAGTAACACGACGGATCGTATTATCAAAATCTTACATAGGTACAATGTACGAACTGTATTTGGACATTCAGTTAAGAGTAGGCAACTCCTGCGACCATCCAAGGACAGTTTGCCTAAATTGCAACGACCTACTGCTATCTACAGAGTTCCCTTTACTTGTGGCAAGGATTGTAATGGACAGACTTCGAGAACGATATGTACTCGCATTAAAGAACAGGTGTATCAGACTCAATGAACCTGATAAATCAGCTGTTGCTTATCATGCCTTAACACCTCGGCATGATGTTATGTTCCAAGGAATGGATGTTCTCACCCGTACAAAACATCATCACCCCAGAATTATCAGGGAGGCGATTGAAATACGTAAACCCCCAGATAATTTCAACCACAATAGAGGCTACAAGCTCATTGAATAATGGCTACCTATTCTCAGATACATCAGAAAACGATGCTTTACTGTTGCCATTCGTGGGGCTAAAATGGCATCCCTGTTACATTTTAGGGCGCCAATTTAAGTTCTTTGTAACTTTCTCTCAGCAACGTTTAATACGTTATGTTTCATTTGTCTGTTTTCCCCTGACGAAGAAAGGCAAGCTTCCTTTTGAAACGCGTTGACTGGGCGTGCGGTTAGGGCCGCGCAGGTGTAAGCTAGCGTTCGGGAGATAGTGGGTTCGAACCCCGCTCTCGGCAGCCCTGAAGAAGGTTTTCCGTGGTTTACCATTTTCACACCAGACAAATGCTGGGGCTGTACCGTAATTAAGGCCATGGCCACTTCCTTCCCACTCCTAGGCTTTTCCTATCCCATCGTCGCCATAAGACTTATCTGTGTCGGTGCGACGTAAAGCCAATTGTAAAAAAAGAAACGTTTTGAGAGTATTTTATAGTTCATTACATGGCATAGACACAAAATATAAATCATGAATAGTTTTGTTTTTTAGCTAGTTGCTTTACGTCGCACCGACACAGATAGGTCTTATGGGACAGGGAAGGGCTAGGAGTGGAAAGGAAGCGGCCGTGGCCTTAATTAAGGTACAGCCCCAGCATTTGCCTGGTGTGAAAATGGGAAACCACAGAAAACCATTATCAGGGCTGCCGACAGTGGGGTTCGAACCTACTATCTCCCGAATACTGGATACTGGCCGCACTTAAGCGAATCATGAATAGTTACACGGGCCGTGAAAGTCTAAAGGGTAATGTTAGATGCTGCTTGCAAGGAGCATGATGTTGCTTACCTTGCAAGTAAACGTGAAAAAAAACCTGAACTGAGAGGTGTAGCTGATGAAAATCCGCTTCGTAAAGCTATGCAGCGTGTAACATCACCAAATGCTGTAGTTGCTGAGAAGGAAGCAGCGCTTTTTGTTGCTCGCGCAATGACAGGGAAACTGTTGCTGAGCGGAGGTATGAGAAGGCGAAGACAGCAAAGGAAATTCAAGGACTAAGCAATTTTATTTTATGAAGGAAAAATGCTAAAATAAATACTATTTGAGAAACATAATGCAGTTGTTGTTCGATTATTTTAATGTTAATCCTACTCTGCTTCAATTTCTGACTTAAATAGTCGTAATAATGTTGATGAACAAGTTTAAGCAATAGTAGAGAAGAGAGGTTCCAGAATAAAAAAATGCATCGCCGTTGTACATCATCTTTATTAATCCCTGAATTGAAGTTATTGAAACCAAGCCAGTTTATTACCACCACGACAAACAGGACATTCGATTAAACTGTGTGCAGATTTCCCATAAAGACATGGAGGAGCCCAAACTGCAAGTAGACACATACGTACGTACGCGATGGGGTCTACACCCATGTACGATACCGGGGGATAACGACTCATCACCATCTACTGTACAACTGACATACTATCCTAACGCATTCGATAGTTATAGCCCCTAGAGGTACTGAAAGCATGGTGTTAAGAGTTGTATTTCTGGATTTAAAAATGAAATGAGTACACTAAAAGACAATTAGGTGAACTTTTCCCATGTGAATACAAAAGAGAAAGGGTGGGCAATCAAACTTGTGATCGCAGCCACGAGAATTCCTGATTTTAAAAAGTTAAATCCAAACTACGGCCACTTCGGTGAAAGGCCAGTAATGTCACATTTTTGCTTTGTGTCGCACCGACACAGATACGTCTTATGGCAACGATGGGATAGGAACGGGCTAGGAGTTGGAACACAGGTAGAGCCATGATGTAAAAATGGGACACCACGGAAAACGATATTCAGGACTGCCGACAATTGGATTTGAACCCACTATATCCCGAATACAATGCCTCTTTCCCCTGCTGCCCCCTTCCCTAAGTGCATATATCATCTCATAGTAACTTAATGTGCTAACCTTTGACGACAAAAAAGAGGTAGGCAGTGAGAGGAACTAAGCTCGTACTTGATTACTGATTATGTGTTAATTAACATCAATATTAATGTTTTTGTAACAGCATTGGTTTATTAACATTGTTAGTTGGTAAAAACGTACGGCAAATTAATTGAAAATGAAATGACGTATGGCTTTTAGTGCCGGGAAATCCCAGGACGGGTTCGGCTCGCCAGTTGCAAGTCTTTCTATTTGACACCCGTAGGTGACCTGCGCGTCGTGATGAGGATGGAATGATGATGAAGACAACACATACACCCAGACCCCGTGCCATTGGAATTAACCAATTAAGGTTAAAATCCCCGACCCGGCCAGGAATCGAACCCGGGGCCCTCTGAACCGAAGGCCAGTACGCTGACCGTTCAGCCAACGAGTCGGACAATTAATTGAAAAATTAAGACGATATCACTTGCGCAGGCTAAATTCATGTAAGGATTCAAATGATGGATGAGGAACATGTTTTTTTCACCAGAATATTTAAAACCATCACTAATTTTCGTTATCTATTTGATTGATAGCAATATACTACTGCTGTAACAAGGACTTGGCTCTGTATGGCTGTTAAGGAAACAACAACTTTATTAACTTTGTTTTCTTTTTAAACGTAGCTGAATTTGGGACAGCAAATAAACAAAAACTTGGTTCATTGTGGCAGTGACTAGAACAGAGTTTCCATGTACCAATAACCTTTACCCTACCCACATCAAAACATTAAAAAGGGACTTGGTTCACTATAGAAGCGAACTGAATATAGCCCTTCCCACATCAAAGTATTAAAACGAGACTTGGTTCACAATAGCTGCCAACTGAAAATACAGTATGTCAAAGAAATGTTCTGTTACATTATCTAGAACGAGATGAAAAGAAATGTTTTATTCTCCATTCAATATAACGGAGTATTTTCCGCAATTAAATGAGTTTTAATACGGTATATATTCCAGTTTAATGATTTGCGACTTTGACATCAACACAAACGGTATTCTGTGGGTGTTACTCCATTCATAGCAACATGGCTCATTAGAACGTAGGCCCACTTGTTAATATTTCGACTTTTATTCCCTAACGTGTGACGATTAATATTTGACGGGGCTTCCAATCATTGTCAGGTTATGGGAACGTCTACTACCTTCGGTGTACCAGGAACAATAATCGAATAACATGCATTGTGTGCGGACACCTACTCTATCCCGGTCTATTGACCAGCGAGTCAGAGTGGACTAACAGCGAACTTTTCGAAGTACAGTAGAGATCTGGCTAATCTTTATATCTATACTTAATGTTCCAAAATATCGATTTATTAAGAAATTGGTAGTTTGTGTTAATAGTTTCTAGGTATATGTTACGACTGAATATTGCTTATTGTTTACTTGCTCGTCACATATCTGTGGAGCATTAATGTACGAGTTGGAAGCTATAAGCCTGCCGACGCCGTAAAGACGCGCTCGCATCACCCGGAAGGACGTGGATTCCAATCTTCGTCAGACTGTCGAAAGGTTTACAAAAGAGCTTTCCACGCTTGTAAAGTCACTTGGCCCTGAGGTTCACCTATCCTACACCAAAAATGAATACCCGCTTAATTCCTAGGGACAAAGGCGGCCGGAAGTAGTGCAAACCAATTTATCCCACTACTGTCTGCTTTTTTATTATGGACACTCGAGTTTGGGCATTAATTACAAATAAACCGAAAGTCCTATTTCAAAATTAGTTATAACAATATTTCCCTTGTTGAGTTGTGCATTAAAGCGTATAAGACAAATTGCTTTTGAAGTTCATTAGATTCAACAGCTTAGTTGGTTCGAGATTTCTGATAAAATGGAAAAATTCATAACACTGAATTTTCTCCACCCAAGATCTCCTGTGATCAATTTCCATAAGCATGGCGCCAATGTCTATCTTAAAGACGACGCAACTAGGGAGTGTTAGGCCAGATAGCCCAAACCGAATCGCAGAAGGAAGGGAGGATGTCCATGGAGCCAACCTCAACGGAAGCTGCAATTGGTGAGCCAAAATTATATAATGCAAGCAACACTAAATTACAGTAACATTAAATTCTAAATTATCTTCTACCTTAAAATAACTTCCCCGATTCATCTCATTTTCTTAATAAATTCATTTTACTTTATATTGCGTAAATATTCCTATTCAAAGCGATTCTTAATGGTTAATTATTTTAATATCCCACCCCTGTGATTTATGTGTAGGTCTCTATGATATTCAATACAAATTTTGCGGTACAGTCTTTTATAAAAACTGTAAAGCTGGCATCCTATCAAAACATAGAGATATGGGAAGCCATGGAATATGATTATTCGTGTTCTATTTGAGTGGCAATTTGCGGGCAAGCCACATATATTTTATATTTAAATTCAAGTGTCCCCAGCAAATAATAGTCTGAGGTGCTTAGACAAGTTAAAATGGAGAAATTTTCGAAACGTCCAAGAATGTATCCATAAAATTTACTTCTGTCTAGATTATAGATGATATAAATAAAAATAATAATTAAAAATCTAATTTTAGATCACTGATACATTTTTACTGAACGAGCTATAACAACGAAGATATCCACAAACTTACATTTTATTACTATGCCCATCAACAGTGAACATCACTCATGAGATAATATTGTTCAGTCGTCATGATAGTGACCTAAGCGGAGACAGTGGCGGTTGATGTCGTGATTGGTTTATATTTTTTCATTTGTCTACAATTTGTTTTATGTCACACCGTCACAGATAGGTCTTGTGGCGACGAAGGAATAAGAAGAGGCTAAGAGAGGGAAGAAACCCTGGTGTGAAAGCGGGAAACCACGAAAACCATCTTCAGGGCTGCCGACAGTGGGATATGAGCACAGTATCTTCCGAATGCAAGGTGATATTGATTTTAATAAAGGGCAAAACAAGAACATGAAGGAACTATCACTCGAAGAATTTGGGGAAAAGGAATCATAAAACTGGTGAAAAGATAAACTTGCGTCCTCATCCCGAGGTGGTGCAGCTCTTTTCAGGCACACCCCCAATGGAGATGAGCTGCATGTACCATTTCAACCAAATACCAGCCCTCATGGCATTCTTAAATTTCTGGCAATACCGGGAATCAAACCCGGGCCCCTGATGATGGCAGCTAAGGATACTAATCGTTACGCTACGGAGGCGAACATAAAAGTGGTAGTGATGGGTGAGGGGGAAATGAAGTTCCTACTATCACCGAGCTAGAAGGAAAACAACCTGCACAGTCCTAACTACATCAAATAAACTTGTTTAGTCCTTAAATTTTCTTTGCTGATTGCGTCTTCCAGTTCCCCCACCCAGCAAGAGATTCCCTTTCATTGCACCAGCAAAAGAAAGCGCTGCTCTCTTCTCAGCAACTGTAGAATTAGGTGATGTTATATGCTGCATAGTTCTACGAAGCAGATTTTCATCACCTACGCGTCTCAGTTCAGGTTTTTCCACGTTTATTAGCACGGTAAGCAAGCAAGCAAGCAGATCTAACATATTATTACCACGATCACTACGCGCCAAGCGAGCATCCAGTCGAGTGTTAGGGCCACAGTATAGGTGGTTAGGAAGAAGAAGCTCAAAAAGAAGGTCAATTGTTTATCGATGAGCCCATGCCCTGCATGCTTCCTCACAGCTCGTCTCTTATCCTGCTTGTTCGCTTTCTTCGTAGCCATAATAACTGATCATAAGCGAAGTAAACTCATTAGTTTTAGGTCCGTGATACGGTTTAATCAGTTGACACGTACGCCAATGTCTCATAGAGCGTCTCTTAGACAAACTTACTTGTTGATGATGTTGACTTCACGTTCGAAGCTCAGACAGAACAGGATCTTGCATCCACTCACAAGGCACTTTCTTACAGATCTTCTTTAGAGCATTCGCAGCAACACATTCTTTTGAAATATCTTTGGTAATGCTTTCAACTCTCCTTCAGTAAACGTGTTTACTTTCTTATTGCAAGCATAGAACATTACGAGAAGTAGGGCAAGGCCGAATCTAAAATACCGAGTCAGCGCTGAGTCAGCATTTTCCCACGAGGCCATTGACACCTGGTAAAGTCATTGACACCTAGTCAATGACGTCACAGCAATAACGTCATTATGACGCCATACCTTACGTACGTAAGCAAGCCTAACCCCACGTAGGTAAGGTTAATGACGTCTTAACCCATTGACGACATTATGATGTAAAATCTTACGTACGTGAGTAGACCTAACCTCACGCAGTAAGATTATGGCGTCATAATGACGTTTAGCCTAACTTGTAACCACGTACACTAACCTAACCTCATTGGATTAGGTTAGGGAACCGAGAGTTTGTCTTGTTTTAGGTGGGTGTAGCGTGTCCTCTCCTCCCTCCTTACCAAAGATAGGAGGATGGGTTAGTGAGAGATAGCTCTCTCACTCTCACGAGATATCCACCGCCTTTGTGGCCCTCTACCAAAAACTAATGCCCGGCTAAGAAGCCAGGCACGACCACCTCTCTCTTGCGAGAGAGTGACAAAGTTTTTTTTTACGGGGGGGGGGGCCGTAGCCCGCTCCCCCGCCGTGGCAATCGACTCATTCTACATTGCCTCCGACATGCTATTAGTTTCTAAGTAGAAAAGAGATAGCAGGGAAGAGTGGGAAGTGATACAAGGAGTATCTGCCGGTTTCCGTGTTAGACTCGCTACCACGGCAAAGTTTGTGTTGGTAAGGTAGTGTTAAGGTGTGGTATTGAAGGGTCAGGGGAAAACAACATAGGCAGAAAGAGAAGGAGCCTGCGTGTAAAACCTGACATATTTTGATAGCACATGCAAGGATTTGGGCTGGAAAGTCCAGAGGTTGTGTTAGTTAGGAAAATTTGTCATGCAATCATAACCAATTCCTTGTCATTGTCTGTTATTATGGGGATTAGTCCTTCTTGTCACTGCCGGGTCGGCTCGGGTCCACTAGCGTCTGGGCTTTGGGCCACAGGTTCGTCCCTTTGCCCAGCAGCCAGTGGTCCCTGGTGCCAAGTCTCCGTTTGGAGAGGGGGATTAAGGGCCAAGCCTTACTTGGTGCAAGGGGCTGTCTTCTTCTTCCGCCTGCCGATGTCCTTCTGTGCCGTGTTGTTGGAACACACTTGTCACTGCAGATCTGCTACTATGCTAGCATTATTAGTAACAATAAATATATATACAGGAGTTCGTTTGAGTGCCGGCTTCCTTGCCTGCTCTCATGTCCACTGTTCTACCTAAATAATAGTGAAATAACACAAGCAAGTAAATAACTTATATTAGTACTATTGTCTTCGTTATAGGGCGCGGGCTGGTGTACCGCTCCCGCGTCTCTTTCGGGGGGCGGAGGTGGATTGATTCGTCCTTGGCCGTCTGACTGCGTTGCCGTCGTCTTCTCGTGTTGTGTTTCTTATCAACCTTTGCTCGCCTGGTCCCTGGGATAAAGACAGCTGTAATCAAAGGAGCATATTTACATATTTACATAGGTACATGTAGTGAAAAGTTTTTTCGCATTTGTATCGCCTTTTATTGCATCGTCGTGCGGGTGGGGGATGGACGAGGAGTGGGGAACAGCACAGAGTGGAGAGGGAGGTGAGCACGCAACAGTGCCTGCGGATAACAGCGCAGTCATACGGGAGACTTGAGAAGTAACTATCCGTCGAAATGAATAACGAATTGCGATAAACATATTCAAAGCAAAATGACGATCAGCTTGCGCATCCGCGCGGCCCTGCGCTTAACAGCGCAGTCATGCGGGAGAGTTGTGAAGTCATCGTGCATGCACCTATACGACACCTCGCAATCTGCAGGTCTTCAGGCTGAGCAGCGGACAATAACGAATATTATTATTGATTAAATGGAATCATAATTTTAGTAATTACCATTACAATAATTGATGTGCTATCTGATGGTATGTTTTTGAGAATTGAACCCGGGCCTCTGGTCGTAACAGCTAATCGCATTAACCGCTACACCACAATAATTTTAGTTATTAACATTACAATTGATGTGGCTATGAGATGGTATGTTGATGGAAACTGAACCCGTGACCTCCGGTCGTGGCAGCTAATCACATTAACGGCTACACTACAGTAATAGACATAATAATCGTATAGTCACAGGTACTATGTGCAGCTATTTTGGATTTTGACACAGATAGCTGAGGAGAGAATCGAGGTCTTATGGCATCAGCTGGATATCAAAGACATAGGAATGGGGAAGGAAGCGGCTGTAGCCTTAATTAAGGTACAGTCCCAGCATTTGCCTGGTGTGAAAATGTGAATCTACAGAAAACCAATATCAGGGCTGATGACAGTGGGGAGGCTCGAACCCACCATCTTCCGGATGCAAGCTGACAGCTGTGTGCCCTAACCGCACAGTCAACCCATCTCCCGGATACGAGCTCACAGCTGTGTGCCCCTAATAGTACGGTCAACTCGCTCGGTAATTCGAAAAAGCCTATAATACTCGATGTACAGTCTAATGAACATAACGACGACAAAAACGGTGTCACTTGACGGAACAAAAAATTAAGAACACATACCTGATTTTTTTATGATATAGAATTTATTCTTCGGTTTGATTAAACGGAATCATAATTTTAGTCATTAACATTACAATTGAAGAGCTATCTGATGGTATGCAGAATCATAATGTAATAATTATCGTTTCATGTTAACCTTACTTCCATGACATGTATCACTCCGTTTAGCAACAGAATTAGGCGACGAGTACCGTACAAGAAATATTAATTAAACTAAGGGTTAAAAAATCTATCACCATTTTGTTTATATTTTTAACATTTTAATAACTGATATACTTTACCTTATTGATCTGTCATCAAACTGGAGGACACGGTGTGGTAGAGTCCTTTTACCTTCCGATAAGACGAGAGCCTTGAGTTCAGAATTTTACACTTACCTTTTACATTTTACCATTTTCCTAGATGAAAGAAGAGGAGGAGGGCACAGAGTATGAATGAAGAGGAGGGTGTGGTAAGGTGGTCGTGGAGTTATGTCTGTTTAGTACGATTTTGTTCAGTTCTGCATTTACATCGATTTTTTTTTGTCAGACATTCGTATCAGGATCGTAATCATGTTTATATATAATATTAAAACAATCATAATTAGAAGGATTAAGGAAGAGGAAAATAAGTGTGATGTTAAACTATTTTTCAAGAAATTAAAACAATATAGCTTTTTGTATTATTCATCATCATGGTCAACACCATCAGCTATTCTAAAAAAATCATGCCATGACAAACAGATAAAACATATGCAGAGACTATTATATTTCACATAATACCACATCATCAACAAATAATTTAATATGATTGATGATGTTAATCTTTTATGATTTTTTTCTATTTACAACCATTTTAAATACTTTTTACGAAATGTAGGAAAACTTTGTATTTCAGATAATCTTACCCCTTTTCACATTATCATTATATTTTCAACAATGAAAGTTTCTTCAATAAAAAGATATTACATTTCATTTTGTTCAATTCAAAAATTCACGTCATGACAAGCAACTATACGTTTTTGAATCCCCAAGGTATACACAAAAAAGAATCACTTTTCCACTGTCGCTTATTATCAAATGCAATTAATGAACATTTATTCTGATCAAGAGTAAAAACGTGAAGTCTGCGTGAAAGTATACTTATCTGTCTACAACAAACAGAATTTTTAGATGCCGGTCAATACGATAGTGTTAATGTAAATGTCTAACTACACTTGAACGCACACCTCTTGCCTTTCGCACAGATTTTGAATTTTCTGTCACGTATGCATATATATATTTTTGTGCTGAAGCAATAAACACAGCCATAATATACATGCTGCATTCGTCTTTCATAAGACCTATTACTTTCTTATTAAGTGGCTTAATACCAAATTGATTACACGATGAAAAAGAAGAAGTGACGAAATGTTCAGAATGGTTACGCATTACATCGTAGACGTTTGTATTCGGAATATGATAAATAAAACTCTCTGTATCCATGTGTACCTATCCATATACCTTTTCTTGCTATTTGCTTTACGTCGCACCGACACAAATAGGTCTTATGGCGACGATAGGGTAGGAAAGGCCTAGGAGTGTGAACGAAGCAGCCGTGGCCTTAATTAAGGTACATCCCCAGCATGGAGTGAAAATGGGAAACCACGGAGAACCATCTTCAGGGCTACCGACAGTGGGGTTCGAACCCACTATCTCCCGGATGAAAGCTCACAGCTGCGCGACCCTACCGCACAGCCAACTCGTCCGGTGTATCCATATACAAAGGTGAATGAGCTGTAAACTGCTGCTTTGCAAAACCATAATGAAAGTTGTACATTTTTAGTTTTGCGTAATACAGATTGCAAACTTTCTATCTCGTATGCATATATTAGTTGGTGTTAAACCAATAAACTCAGTGATAATATTCATACTACATTCACCTTTGATAAGACCTATTACTTTCTTATTAAGTGGCTTAATGTCAAATTGATTACATGATGAAAAAGAAGTGATGAAATATTCAGAATGGTTACGCATTAGATCGTAAATATATATAGAAATAAAATTAGATATTAAAAATGAATGATAATGTAATAATTCTTTTATGCTTTTTTTTGTATTTACAACCATTTTCAATATTTTTTAACAAAATGTAGGAAACTTTGTATTTCAGATAATCGTATCTCTTTTACTCTTTATCATCATAGTTTGATCAATGAAAGCTTCTTCATAAAAAAATATATTATAACATAATAAACTACAATAAGTTATTGTATTCTGATTATTTAAAATTTTAAGAAATGATGGCATGACAAACATCTATTTGTTTTTTATCCACAAGGTACACACGTAAGAGAGTAACTTTTCCACTGTCGTTTATTATCAGTTGCAAGTAATGAACATTATTCTGTTCAATAGTAAAAACATGATGTCTGCATGTAAGTATCTAACTACACTTGACCGCACACGTTTTAACTTTCGCATAGATAGTGAATTTTCTGTCTGGACTTACCTTGACAACATTCCCCCTCTGAAAATTAAAGTTCACACATACTACTGGATTCGCATTGGATTATTAAATCCACATCTGAATAAGGAATGGTTTCTCGTCTGTATGCGTGTGCATGTGTTTTAAGTGTACAACTTTATAATCACAGCGTTCTTCATACTGTCAATTTTAAAATCCGTAACTGTAAACACTTGACTCCTAGAGTACCCCACACCAACAAATGTCGAATAGTGGTCACAAACAGCTACAGATAATAAAATCTTAAACATGGCTCCCTTTTAATATATAAATGAAGGAATGGCTTTTCGTCTGTATAAGTCTGCATGTGTGCAAAGTGTGCAACTGCTCAATCTCAGCATTCTTCATACCGTCAATTTCAATTTCCATTCACATTATCTTCTATCGTATTTAGTCAAAAGGAAAGGTTCGTTAACCGGATGTTGACAATTGTAGATCAATAAAAGTGAACATTGATAAGGTGTGGGAACTGGATGAGGAAATGCAGAATTTACCATCTCACGCTATCAACTGCCAGTGGGTGGAGAAATTGGGAGAATGTGGTGAATGGACTGATCACATCACAGAACTCTTTTTTGGGTCCGCTCACATTTCGCATTCTCATTTAACCGTCTGTGGCATACAAAAGTGAAATCCTTTTAAGTATAACGTAATCCTTTTCAGTATAATGTGAATGTATATAAAGTTGATAATGATTCTGAGATATGAATAAATGGCTTGTTCTAATTAAACCTAAACTAGCAGAATTACAGAAAATGCCACTTCCTGTTTATCAGTTCCATTCAGTCCTGGATCCATTCACAGTCTGCGTTAATGGTTTGGAGCTATCTCCTTTTATTATGATGTGAAAATTTTCTGGGAAGCCTCACAATGAATAAATCAGATGTCTTCTGAGTGCAGTACAGTCATTAATAAAGACATTCAGCAGGCATAGCTCGCTGATGCGACTGATATTCATAGTGTGTCAAAAACAGATATTTCACATTCATTGGATAACGGAAGGGAAAATCAAGAAGCAATGAATCTTGAAAAGAAAACAGAGAGTGCGAGAAAGGTGGTCAAAGAACCGCCCCTTTTAACTAAATATGATAGAAGATAATGTGAATGGAAATTGAATTTGTCAGTATAAAGAATGCTGAGAGTAGTATAATAGACGGGTTCGGCCGCCTCCTCCTCCTCCGGCTCTCGGGAGAGGCCTCCTCCTCAGCCAGTGGCCTCCTCCTCCTCCTCAGCCAGTGGCCTCCCAGTGGCCACCTCCTCCTCCTCCTCAGCCAGTGGCCTCCCAGTGGCCTCCTCCACCTCAGCCAGAGGCCTCTTCCAGTGCTGCCAACTTAACCTAACTAGCGCGAGATAAACAAAGCCACGTGCTTTTTGACAGACAACAACGCATCGCTAACCTCAGTACTGCCATCTTGACGGGCCTAAACCTCACTAGTGCCAACTTAACCTAACTAGCATGAGGTAAACAAACCCACGTGTTTTTTGACAGCCACGTGCTTTTTGACCGATTTGTAAACAAAGCCACGTGCTTTTTGACAGACAACAACGCATCGCTAACCTCAGTACTGCCATCTTGACGGGAATAAACCTTAGTGGTACCAACTTAACCTAACTAGCATGAGGTAAACAAAGCCACGTGCTTTTTGACAGCTGTCATCCGCCATCTTTAAACTACAGAGCGCTGTGCTGCCCTCTTTCGTCACCTGTCATCGGCAGTGCTGCCATCTTGGCGGGCCTAAACCTTAGTGCTACCAACTTAACCTCACTAGCTCGAGATAAACAAATCTACGTGCTTTTTGACAGCCACGTGCTTTTTTGACAGCTGTCATCCGCCATCTTTAATCTAAAGAGATCAGTGCTGCCCTCTTTAGCTACTTAGCTTTGAAATGTGGTGGCGGATAATTTGAAAAATGCTTTTTGACAGCAGCCATCTTTGTACACCGTGCTGCCCTCTTTAGCTAGATACCTGTGGTGGCAGACAATTTCACGTGACAGCAGCCATCTTTAATCAAGAGAGCACCGTGCTGCCCTCTATGTGGTGGCGGCAATTTGAAAAATTCTACATTCTCTTGTTTGGAAACAAACCCATGCGCTTTTTTTGACAGCTGTCATCCGCCATCTTTAATCCAGAGAGCACAGCTGTCATCCGCCATCTTTAATCCAGAGAGCACCGTGCTGCACTCTTTAGCTACTTACCTTTGAAATGTGGTGGCGGCAAATTCTACGTGCTCTTGTTTGGAAACAAAGCCATGTGCTTTCTTGACAGCTGACATCCGCCATCTTTAATCTATAGAGCACAGTGCTGCCCTCTTTATCGTAGTAGATGTAAATTCGTCACAGCTGTCATCCGCAGTGCTGCCATCTTAACGGGCCTAAACCTTAGTGCTACCAACTTAACCTCACTAGCGTGAGATAAACAAATCTACGTGCTTTTTTTGACAGCTGTCATCCACCATCTTTAATCTATAGAGCACAGTGCTGCCCTCTTTAGCTACTTACCTTTGAAATGTGGTGACGGATAATTTGGAAAATGCTTTTTGATAGCAGCCATCTTTGAGCACCGTGCTGCCCTCTTTAGCTAGATACCTGTGGTGGCAGGCAATTCCACGTGACAGCAGCCATCTTTAATCATGAGAGCACCGTGCTGCCCTCTACGTAGTGGCGGCAATTTGAAAAATTCTACATGCTCTTGCTTGGAAACAAACTCACGTGCTTTTTTCTGACAGCTGTCATCCGCCATCTTGCATCACAAATCTCTGTGCTGCGCTCTTTAGCTAGATACCTTTGAAATGTGGTGGCGGCAATTTGAAAAAATCTATGTGCTCTTGTTTAGTAAACAAAGCCACGTGCTTTTTTTTGACAGCTGTCATCCACCATCTTTAATCAATAGAGCACTGTGCTGCTATCATGCGGGTAATTTCATCACCTGTCATCCACCATCTTTAATCTACAGAGCACCGTGCTGCTCTCTGTAGTAGCGGGCAATTTGAAAAGTTCTGTTAGCTGTCATCCGCCATCTTTGAGCACCGTGCTGCCCGGTGGCGGTAAATTCCACGTGCTTTACAAACTCACGCGCTTTTTTGTCAGCTGTCATCCGCCATCTTACATCGCAAACCTCAGTGCTACACTCTATGTGGTGGCGGATAATTTAAAAAGAAAAATTCTACAGCAGCCATTTCTCGGCGCTAATTGCACAAGATGGTGGCTATACATGACTCCTTAAAGGTGCTTATGCAAGATGGCCGCTATACATAGACTCCCTTGGGATGCTTGCGCAAGATGGCGGTTATACATGGCTCCTTTTGAAATATGGTGGCGGATAATTTAAAAAGAAAAATTCTACATCAGCTATCTCTCGACGCTAATTGCACAAGATGGTGGCTATACATGACTCCTTAAAGGTGCTTATGCAAGATAACCGCTATACATAGACTCCCTTGGGATGCTTGCGCAAGATGGCGGTTATACATGGCTCCTTATGAGACGCCCTAGAGATGCTTGCGCAAGACGGCGGTTGCTCTTATGAGGTGGCTTAAGGGTCCTTGCACAAGATGACTAGAGACGCCCTAAGGATGCTTGCGCAAGATGGCGGACACAAGATGGCGGCTATACACAACTCCTTATGAGACGCTTTAAGGGTGCTTGCGCAAGATGGCTGCTGCTCTTAGCTTAGAGGCTAACGTGTCGTGCTAGTTCGATTCATTAAATTTGGGGTTTAAATGCAAAATGTTAAATATCTCGAAAGCAGTGCATCGTAGAGCAAAACGGACAAAATTTTTCTGACCAATGATTTAACAGCTGCTGTTATGCATGCGGTGGAGGGCAATTTGAAATTCTATGTGCTTAATCAACAGAGCGCCCTGCTGCCCTCGTTAGCTGAAATGTGGTGGTGGATAATTTGAAAAATTCTTTTGACAGCTATCATCCTTAAACAATGGCGACTATACATAGGCTGTTAAGGCCTTATCATGCTCCTCCTCCTCCTCCTCCTCCTCCTCTACCTCCTCCTCCACCTCTTATGTCAAGGCATAGCTTTATATCGAACAAGTTTAAACCTGCATCGCGAAGGCAAGCGTGTGCAGCGATAACATTATTGTGCATGTTTAGACTTTCGAAACATAAGAAGAGTAGAATCAAACGCTGTACTAGATACGACATGTGATCAGAACATTGATTGATGCGTTCAGAAAACAAAATAAGTGATCAAGACTAGAATCGAACACTGTACTCAATACATCATGTGTTTAGAATATGTCATGGGATACCCTTGATCAGATTGAAACATAACAAGACTAGAATAGAACACTGTAATCGATGTTGTTAACTTCAACATGTGATCAGAACATTGATTGATGTGTTCAGAACACAAAATAAGTGATCATGACTAGAATTGAACACTGTACTCGATACAACATGTGATCAGAACATTGATCGATGTGTTCAGAACACAAAATAAGTGATCAAGACTAGAATCGAACACTGTACTCAATACAACATGTGTTTAGAACATGTTAGGGGGTACTACAACCTCATCGATCGCTATCAGCAAGAACGCTTGTACTTTGTTAAGTGTAGAAAATTAATCTTTATTGGTAAATGGTTTTATGTTCAGAACAAGGAATGGAACCTAGGGGTTACGTCTTACCTAATAAAATCCCCGAGGTGCGATGAGTTACGTTTTTCGAACTAGTGTTTGGAACACTGAACTTTTCAAGATGGCAAGAGTGAGGTTAGCAATGTTCTGTTGTTGGATTTTAAATTCCGCGCTGTAACATGCATAAGGTGGCAGCCTTGAGGTTTACCGCCGTAAAGATGGCAAGAGTGAGGTTAGCGACGTTCTGTTGTTGGATTTTAAATTCCGCGCTATAACTTGCATAAGGTGGCAGCCTTGAGGTTTACCGCCGTAAAGATGGCAGCAGTGCGGTTAGCGACGCTCTATTGTCCTTCAATGTGAGGTTAGGGTCCGTCAAGAAGACAGCTGTCAAAGAAGCACGTGGCTTGGTTTACTAAACAAGAGCACGTGGTCGTGACGTCACGGTCACGTAGTATGCTGCTTCAGCATGCAAAGTTCAATGTCTACACCTACGTAGTAAACACTCTGCTATGTTCACAAAATTTTTACTCATAACTTTTTTTATGCTTTAAGTTCGTGCACATAGGTTATGTTAAGATAGCAGCACACTTACAAGCGATGGTCACGTGCTCTAGTAGAAGATGCATGCATTATCAAAAGATGATATGTACACGCTTTTAAACCTTGCTATTCTTACCGCTGCCATGTTCGCAAGATTTTCAAAGATCGCTATTCTTTATGCTTTAAGTTCGTTCGCATAGGTCATGCTAAAGTAGCAGAGCGAACACATGCGAACGTTGTACATTCTAGCGGGATGTGTTTAGTACGAGAGTTGATGCATGCAAAATCGATAGGTGTTGTGTACACACTTTGAAACTTAACTATTCATCGTGCTTTAAATAGGTGCACATAGGTTATGCTAAGATAGCAGCACACTCTAGCGGGAGAAGTTTTGTACTCTAGTTGAAGCATGTACAATCGATAGGCAATGCGTACACGGTTTTAAAATATTGCTATTCTTCCTGCTGCTGCTATGTTCACAATATTTTTATACATCACTATTCTTTATGCTTTACGTTCATGTGTATAAGTTATACTAAGTTAGCAGCATACTTATAAGGTTGTCGCACACTCTAGTTGAAGAAGTTTAATACGAAAGTCGATGCACGCAAAATCGATAGGTGATGTGTACACGCTTTGAACTTGGGTATTCTTTATGCTTTAACTTCATGCACATAGGTTATGTTAAGATTGCAGCACACACAAGCGATGATCGCACGCTGTTGTGGAAGAAGTTTAGTACAAGAGTTAATGCGTGCAAAATTGACTGGTGTTGTGTACACGCTATTCTTTGTGCTTTAAGTTCACGCACATAGGTAGCAGCACACAATTGCGAACGTTGTACACTCTAGCGGTAGAAGTTTAGTACGATAGTCGATGCATGCAAAATCGATAGGTGATGTGTACATGCTTTGGAGCATAGCTATTCTTTGTGCTTTAACTTTATACACATACGTTAGCAATACACATATGCGATCGTTGTACACTCTGGCGATAAAAAAATAGTCGATGCATGCAAAATCAATAGGTGATGTGTACACGCTGTTAAACATCGTTATTTGTTATGCTTTAAGTTCGCGCTTATAGGTTATGCTAAGATAGGAGTACAATCAAGCGGAAGAAGTTCAGGGTGATGTGTACACGCTTTGAAACATGGTTATTCTTTGTACTTTAAGTTCATGCACATAGGTTATGCTAAGGTAGCAGCACAATCTAGAGGAAGAAGTTGATACGTGTATAATCGATATTCAATGCGTACATGCTTTTAAAACATTGCTATTCTTACTGCTGCTGCTGCTGCTATGTTCACAAGATTTTTATACATCAGTATTCTTTATGCTTTAAGTTCTTGCGTATAAGTTATACTAAGTTAGCATCATACTTATAAGGTTGTTGCACGCTCTAGTGGAAAAAGTTTAGTAAGAAAGACGATGCATGCAAAATCGATAGGTGATGTGTACACGCTTTGAACTTGGGTATTCTTTATTCTTTAACTTCATGCACATAGGTTATGTTAAGATTGCAGCACACACAAGCGATGATCGCACGCTGTTGTGGAAGAAGTTTAGTACAAGAGTTAATGCGTGCAAAATTGACTGGTGTTGTGTACACGCTATTCTTTGTGCTTTAAGTTCACGCACATAGGTAGCAGCACACAATTGCGAACGTTGTACACTCTAGCGGTAGAAGTTTAGTACGATAGTCGATGCATGCAAAATCGATAGGTGATGTGTACATGCTTTGGAGCATAGCTATTCTTTGTGCTTTAACTTTATACACATACGTTAGCAATACACATATGCGATCGTTGTACACTCTGGCGATAAAAAAATAGTCGATGCATGCTAAATCAATAGGTGATGTGTACACGCTGTTAAACATCGTTATTTGTTATGCTTTAAGTTCGCGCTTATAGGTTATGCTAAGATAGGAGTACAATCTAGCGGAAGAAGTTCAGGGTGATGTGTACACGCTTTGAAACATGGTTATTCTTTGTACTTTAAGTTCATGCACATAGGTTATGCTAAGGTAGCAGCACAATCTAGAGGAAGAAGTTTAGTACGAGAGTCGATGCTTGCAAAATCGATAAGTAATATGTACACGCTTTGAAACATGGCTATTCTTTGTACTTTAAGTTCATGTGTATAAGTTATACTAAGGTAGCAGCACAATCTAGCGCAAGAAGTTTAGTACGATATTTGATGCATGCAAAATCGATAGGTGACGTGTACACGCTTTATAACATGGTTATTCTTCGTACTTTAAGTTCATGCGTATAGGTTAGGCTAAGATAGCAGCACAGTCTAACGTAAGAAGTTTAGTATGAGAGTCGATGAATGCGAAATCGATAGGTGATGTGTACACGCTTTGAAACATGGCTATTCTTTGTACTTTAAATTTATAGGTATAGGTTATGCTAAGATAGCAGCACAATCTAGCGGAAGAAGTTTAGTACGAGATTCGATGCATGCAAAATCGATAAGTAATGTGTACACGCTTTGAAACATGGCTATTCTTTGTACTTTAAGTTCATGCGTATAAGTTATGCTAAGATAGCAGCAGAATCTAGTGGATGAAGTTTAGTGCGATATTTGATGCATGTGAAATCGATAGGTAATGTGTACACGCTTTGAAACATGGCTATTCTTTGCACTGTAAGTTCATGTGTATAAAATTATGCTAAGATAGCAGCACAATCTAGCGGAAGAAGTTTAGTACGAGAGTCGATGCATGTAAAATCGATAGGTAATGTGTACACGCTTTGAAACACGGTTATTCTTTGTACTTTAAGGTCATGCGTATAGGTTATGCTAAGATAGCAGCACGATCTAGCGGAAGAAGTTTAGTACGAGAGTCGATGCATGTAAAATCGATAGGTAATGTGTACACGCTTTGAAACATGGCTATTCTTTGTACTGTAAGTTCATGCGTATAAGTTATGCTAAGATAGCAGCACGATCTAGCGGAAGAAGATTAGTACGAGGGTCGATGCATGTAAAATCGATAGGTGATGTGTACACGCTTTGAAACATGGCTATTCATATTGCTGCTCTGTTCCCAAGATTTTTAAACATAGCTAATCCTAATGCTGCTCTTAACGACGTCGAGCTAAGGATTGATTACGTGACCGTGACGTCACAGCCACGTGCTCTTGTTTAGTAAACCAAGCCACGTGCTTCTTTGACAGCTGTCTTCTTGACGGACCCTAACCTCACATTGAAGGACAATAGAGCGTCGCTAACCGCACTGCTGCCATCTTTACGGCGGTAAACCTCAAGGCTGCCACCTTATGCATGTTATAGCGCGGAATTTAAAATCCAACAACAGAACGTCGCTAACCTCACTCTTGCCATCTTTACGGCGGTAAACCTCAAGGCTGCCAGCTTATGCATGTTACAGCGCGGAATTTAAAATCCAACAACAGAACATTGCTAACCTCACTCTTGCCATCTTGAAAAGTTCAGTGTTCCAAACACTAGTTCGAAAAACGTAACTCATCGCACCTCGGGGATTTTATTAGGTAAGACGTAACCCCTAGGTTCCATTCCTTGTTCTGAACATAAAACCATTTACCAATAAAGATTAATTTTCTACACTTAACAAAGTACAAGCGTTCTTGCTGATAGCGATCGATGAGGTTGTAGTACCCCCTAACATGTTCTAAACACATGTTGTATTGAGTACAGTGTTCGATTCTAGTCTTGATCACTTATTTTGTGTTCTGAACACATCGATCAATGTTCTGATCACATGTTGTATCGAGTACAGTGTTCAATTCTAGTCATGATCACTTATTTTGTGTTCTGAACACATCAATCAATGTTCTGATCACATGTTGAAGTTAACAACATCGATTACAGTGTTCTATTCTAGTCTTGTTATGTTTCAATCTGATCAAGGGTATCCCATGACATATTCTAAACACATGATGTATTGAGTACAGTGTTCGATTCTAGTCTTGATCACTTATTTTGTTTTCTGAACGCATCAATCAATGTTCTGATCACATGTCGTATCTAGTACAGCGTTTGATTCTACTCTTCTTATGTTTCGAAAGTCTAAACATGCACAATAATGTTATCGCTGCACACGCTTGCCTTCGCGATGCAGGTTTAAACTTGTTCGATATAAAGCTATGCCTTGACATAAGAGGTGGAGGAGGAGGTAGAGGAGGAGGAGGAGGAGGAGGAGGAGCATGATAAGGCCTTAACAGCCTATGTATAGTCGCCATTGTTTAAGGATGATAGCTGTCAAAAGAATTTTTCAAATTATCCACCACCACATTTCAGCTAACGAGGGCAGCAGGGCGCTCTGTTGATTAAGCACATAGAATTTCAAATTGCCCTCCACCGCATGCATAACAGCAGCTGTTAAATCATTGGTCAGAAAAATTTTGTCCGTTTTGCTCTACGATGCACTGCTTTCGAGATATTTAACATTTTGCATTTAAACCCCAAATTTAATGAATCGAACTAGCACGACACGTTAGCCTCTAAGCTAAGAGCAGCAGCCATCTTGCGCAAGCACCCTTAAAGCGTCTCATAAGGAGTTGTGTATAGCCGCCATCTTGTGTCCGCCATCTTGCGCAAGCATCCTTAGGGCGTCTCTAGTCATCTTGTGCAAGGACCCTTAAGCCACCTCATAAGAGCAACCGCCATCTTGCGCAAGCATCTCTAGGGCGTCTCATAAGGAGCCATGTATAACCGCCATCTTGCGCAAGCATCCCAAGGGAGTCTATGTATAGCGGTTATCTTGCATAAGCACCTTTAAGGAGTCATGTATAGCCACCATCTTGTGCAATTAGCGTCGAGAGATAGCTGATGTAGAATTTTTCTTTTTAAATTATCCGCCACCATATTTCAAAAGGAGCCATGTATAACCGCCATCTTGCGCAAGCAACCCAAGGGAGTCTATGTATAGCGGCCATCTTGCATAAGCACCTTTAAGGAGTCATGTATAGCCACCATCTTGTGCAATTAGCGTCGAGAGAGGACTGATGTAGAATTTTTCTTTTTTAAATTATCCGCCACCACATAGAGTGTAGCACTGAGGTTTGCGATGTAAGATGGCGGATGACAGCTGACAAAAAAGCGCGTGAGTTTGTAAAGCACGTGGAATTTGCCGCCACCGGGCAGCTCGGCGCTCAAAGATGGCGGATGACAGCTAACAGAACTTTTCAAATTGCCCGCTACTACAGAGAGCAGCACGGTGCTCTGTAGACTAAAGATGGCGGATGACAGGTGATGAAATTACCCGCATGATAGCAGCACAGTGCTCTATTGATTAAAGATGGTGGATGACAGCTGTCAAAAAAAGCACGTGGCTTTGTTTACTAAACAAGAGCACATAGATTTTTTTCAAATTGCCGCCACCACATTTCAAAGGTATCTAGCTAAAGAGCGCAGCACAGAGGTTTGTGATGCAAGATGGCGGATGACAGCTGTCAGAAAAAAGCACGTGAGTTTGTTTCCAAACAAGAGCATGTAGAATTTTTCAAATTGCCGCCACCACGTAGAGGGCAGCACGGTGCTCTCATGATTAAAGATGGCTGCTGTCACGCGGAATTGCCTGCCACCACAGGTATCTAGCTAAAGAGGGCAGCATGGTGCTCAAAGATGGCTGCTATCAAAAAGCATTTTTCAAATTATCCGCCACCACATTTCAAAGGTAAGTAGCTAAAGAGGGCAGCACTGTGCTCTATAGATTAAAGATGGTGGATGACAGCTGTCAAAAAAGCATGAGGATTTGTTTATCTCACGCTAGTGAGGTTAAGTTGGTAGCACTAAGGTTTAGGCCCGTCAAGATGGCAGCACTGCGGATGACAGCTGTGACGAATTTACATCTACTACGATAAAGAGGGCAGCACTGTGCTCTATAGATTAAAGATGGCGGATGTCAGCTGTCAAGAAAGCACATGGCTTTGTTTCCAACCAAGAGCACGTGGAATTTGCCGCCACCACATTTCAAAGGTAAGTAGCTAAAGAGGGCAGCACGGTGCTCAAAGATGGCGGATGGCAGCTGTCAAAAAAAGCGCATGGGTTTGTTTCCAAACAAGAGAATGTAGAATTTTTCAAATTGCCGCCACCACATAGAGGGCAGCACGGTGCTCTCTTGATTAAAGATGGCTGCTGTCACGTGAAATTGTCTGCCACCACAGGTATCTAGCTAAAGAGGGCAGCACGGTGTACAAAGATGGCTGCTGTCAAAAAGCATTTTTCAAATTATCCGCCACCACATTTCAAAGCTAAGTAGCTAAAGAGGGCAGCACTGATCTCTTTAGATTAAAGATGGCGGATGACAGCTGTCAAAAAAGCACGTGGCTGTCAAAAAGCACGTGGATTTGTTTATCTCGAGCTAGTGAGGTTAAGTTGGTAGCACTAAGGTTTAGGCCCGCCAAGATGGCAGCACTGCCGATGACAGGTGACGAAAGAGGGCAGCACAGCGCTCTGTAGTTTAAAGATGGCGGATGACAGCTGTCAAAAAGCACGTGGCTTTGTTTACCTCATGCTAGTTAGGTTAAGTTGGTACCACTAAGGTTTATTCCCGTCAAGATGGCAGTACTGAGGTTAGCGATGCGTTGTTGTCTGTCAAAAAGCACGTGGCTTTGTTTACAAATCGGTCAAAAAGCACGTGGCTGTCAAAAAACACGTGGCTTTGTTTACCTCATGCTAGTTAGGTTAAGTTAGCACTACTGGGGTTTAGGCCCGTCAAGATGGTAGTACTGAGGTTTGCGATGCGTTGTTGTCGATGACAGCTGTCAAAAAGCACGTGGCTTTGTTTACAAATCTGTCAAAAAGCACGTGGCTGTCAAAAAGCACGTGGCTTTGTTTACCTCGCGCTTGTGAGGTTAAGTTGGCACTACTGAGGTTTAGGCCCGTCAAGATGGCAGTACTGAGGTTAGCGGTGCGTTGTTGTCTGTCAAAAAGCACGTGGCTTTGTTTATCTCGCGCTATGTTTTCAAACAAGAGCACGTGGAATTTGCCGCCACCACATAGAGGGCAGCACTGTTCTCTCTGGATTAAAGATGGCGGATGACAGCTGTCAAAAAAGCACGTGAGTATGTTTTCAAACAAGAGCACGTGGAATTTGCCGCCACCACATAGAGGGCAGCACTGTTCTCTCTGGATTAAAGATGGCTGCATGTCGAAAAGCATTTTTTCAAATTATCCGCCACCACATTTCAAAGGTAAGTAGCTAAAGAGGGCAGCACTGTGCTCAAAGATGGCAGATGACAGCTATCAAAAAAGCACGTGGCTGTCAAAAAGCACGTGGATTTGTTTATCTCGAGCTAGTGAGGTTAAGTTGGTACCACTAAGGTTTATTCCCGTCAAGATGGCAGTACTGAGGTTTGCGATGCGTTGTTGTCTGTCAAAAAGCACGTGGCTTTGTTTACAAATCGGTCAAAAAGCACGTGGCTGTCAAAAAACACGTGGCTTTGTTTACCTCATGCTAGTTAGGTTAAGTTAGCACTACTGGGGTTTAGGCCCGTCAAGATGGTAGTACTGAGGTTTGCGATGCGTTGTTGTCGATGACAGCTGTCAAAAAGCACGTGGCTTTGTTTACAAATCTGTCAAAAAGCACGTGGCTGTCAAAAAGCACGTGGCTTTGTTTACCTCGCGCTTGTGAGGTTAAGTTGGCACTACTGAGGTTTAGGCCCGTCAAGATGGCAGTACTGAGGTTAGCGGTGCGTTGTTGTCTGTCAAAAAGCACGTGGCTTTGTTTATCTCGCGCTAGTTAGGTTAAGTTGGCAGCACTGGAAGAGGCCTCTGGCTGAGGTGGAGGAGGCCACTGGGAGGCCACTGGCTGAGGAGGAGGAGGAGGTGGCCACTGGGAGGCCACTGGCTGAGGAGGAGGAGGAGGTGGCCACTGGGAGGCCACTGGCTGAGGAGGAGGAGGAGGCCACTGGCTGAGGAGGAGGCCTCTTCCGAGAGCCGGAGGAGGAGGAGGCCGCCGAACTCTCCCATTATACTACTGCTGAGATTGAGCAGTTGTACAATTCAAACACATGCAGTCATACACAGACGAGAAGCCATTCCTTCAGTTAAACATTAAAAGGGAGCCTTGGTTATGATGTGATTACCTGTAACTGTTAGTGATTATTATTCAGCATTTGATGGGTGTGAGGTGCTTTAGGAGTTAAAAGTTCACGCACGTAATGTTTGACATCATAATAACGTCAATATATGTTTTTGTATCCCCAAGGTACACTCGTAAGATAATCACTTTTCCATTGTCGTTTGTTATCAAATGCAGTTAATGAACATTAATTCTGTTTAATACTAAAAACATGATATCAGCGTGTAAGTGTTCTCATCTGTCTGCAAAAAGCAACATTTTTACATGTCAAATACGATAGTCTTGCACATGTAAATATCTAACTACACTTGAACGCACACCTTTTACCTTTCGCACAGATTGTGAATTTTCTGTCTCGTCATATCCTTTCAACAGAAAATGATAGAAGATAATGTGATTAGAAATTGACAGTATTAAGAAAGCGGAGATTGAGCAGTTGTACAATATGCAGATGTGTCCATAAGATACACAGCCGATACACATGCAGACATTTCACAGGCGAGAAACTACATTGAACTGCTGCAATAATTATATAAAATGGAACAGAAAGTGCATTAAATCTATTTGGTAAAAACACTTGAAAATCGACGCCTGTTCATAAAATTTTCTCACCGAAACTTGTTGATATTCTTTTTAGTGAAATAACACGGAATGATTGATCAACAGGAAGTTCAGAAAGTCTGCGTGACGGATATCCTGCGAATCAACCGAGATTGTTAATTGCCTCCATTCTAAAAAATACTAGCCTATTGAAATATCAGCATCGTGCGAATGTTTTTATGATATAATAATACATATCTTGAAAAGATAATGGTGTAAGCGTTGACTTCTGCGAAGAGGATACTGATCTACCAGAGAGCGCCGACTTCTGCGATGTGGTTACAACCAAAAATACACGACCAGTGCATGTTTTTCGTACAACGTTGCGACTCAGATATTGAATGACTTCTTCTTACAGATGGTGTTAATGCCTAAAAGAAAAAGAAAACTCAATGAAAATTATTAAAAAATAATATGTATTATTAATCATAAAAATTTATAATCTTATTTTTCAGATGATTGATGAAATCAAGTCACAAGATTTGAAGATGAGACTGGACAGCAGATAAATCCATTGATGATGTTGGCGATAATGTAGATTTTCTAAAATGAAAAATCATAAAATTCTAATATTAAATTTCATTTTACTTTTAAATATGACTACTGTATATATATTCTTTCACACAAATGTGTATATGCTTACCTTCTGTGAACTAGGTGAACTTGTAGCAAGCTGCTTTGATAAAGGAGAGGGAGTTTCGACCGCGTGCTTATATATATATATATACACTCGTATTGATCAAAGTTCACCTTCCGTCAACATTTTTAAAAACAGCGATGTGGACACCGGGTGTAAGGTTTACACAGATATTAAGTTTGATCACTGCTGTTGCCGATCCCCGTAAGTGAATATTTTAAAAAGAAAATGATCGAATTAACATTACTCTATGTTATATCGTGCTAGAACATGTACACAACCATACACGCGGCAGTAAAGAGAAAGTGACTTCATGGTACTGTCTGCAGACTTTGTTCGCACATCGAACGATAATCCGCACTCTATAGGATAGAATGTGGTCAAGGGTGAACAGAACACGCTAAAAGTTTTCAGCAGAGGACTTGAGTTTGTAAAATGAGTATAGTCGCAAAACAAATAATCTATACTGCAACAAATATAAAACAGAGGAAGAACATATGTTATTCGAAACGGCCAACACCACAGAGAAACGGATATCTTCTCTAACGTCAGGAAGGGCAAAATCGAACTTGTCCTCATTATCTTCTCTGATTAGGTTGACGTCAGGAAGGGCATTCCCGGTTTAAAAAAAATTCATCTTATCAGATTCATCTCATCACAAACCAAACACCGTAGAGAAACGGGTAACTTGCCTGACGTCAGGAAGGGCATTCAGTTATAAGAATCGAACTTGATCTTATTATCTTCCATGATGAGATTGACGTCAGGAAGGGCATTCCGGTTATAAAAATCCATATTACCAGATTAATCTCAGCA
Organism: Anabrus simplex; assembly: GCF_040414725.1. Lineage (NCBI taxonomy): Eukaryota > Metazoa > Arthropoda > Insecta > Orthoptera > Tettigoniidae > Anabrus > Anabrus simplex. The sequence continues at coordinate 307,671,313 of NC_090266.1, forward strand.
CAAGCCCAACACCGTATAGAGAAAAGGGTATCTTCCCTGACGTCAGGAAGGGCATCCGGTTATAAAATATCGATCTTGACCTTATTATCTTCCCTGATGAGGTTGACGTCAGGAAGGGCATTCCGGTTATAAAAATCCATATTATCAGATTAATCTCATCACAAGCCCAACACCGTATAGAGAAACGGGTATCTTCCCTGACGTCAGGAAGAGCATCCGGTTATAAAATATCGATCTTGACCATATTACCTTTCCCGATGAGGTTGACGTCAGGAAGGGCATTCCGGTTATAAAATAGATTGCACAAGACTCTAACAGCTATTACGTCGGGAGGAGGGGTTCAAATCCCATTGTTACATGAACAGAAAGATGACGATAACTGACTTCGTCACTTTGATCAGATTTTTATTTATTACAATTTTGCTTTATGTCGCTCCGACGCAGATAGGTCATATGGCGACGATTGGATAAGAAAGGTCTAGGAAGGGAAGGAAGCGACCGTGGCCTTAATTAAGGTACAGTCCCAGTATTTGTCTAGTGTGAAAATGAGAAACCACGTAAAACCATCTTCAGGGATGAAGACATGGGGTTCGAACCCGCTATCTCTGATAGCTGAACTGTAGTTGTGTGTCCGTCGGCACACGAAATTATTATTATAGCTGATCACAGTAGGGTAAAATTACATCGTTTTTTTAATAAAGCTTCCATCTACTGTGAATAATTTTCAAAAGATGAATCCTGACAAGTTGCAATATTGTATACCCCTTACATCGGACGAGCGAGGTGATGAAGCAAAGATATTAAATTTCACACTAGCAGCATTCTACAGCCACGCAGTCACTCACACACCACGGTCCGGCCACGGGCATATATCAGCCGAGAAAGAACAGTCAATACAATACAGCATAAAATAAATTAAATTAAAACAAAAAATAATTAACTGCCAACTGCAGACCTTCGGGGGCTGAACAGCTGACGCTTATGCACAATGGGTGTGGTAAAATAACACACACGGTACTCCCTGCCTTTCGTAAGTGGTGACTAAAAGGGGCGCCAGGGGCTCACATAGGCCATACCCTTCGGGGCTTTTGCATCATGGGTGCGGTAGAATAACACGCACGGTACCTCCTGCCTGTCGTAAGAGGTGACTAAAAAGGGCCACAGGGGCTCACAACTTAGAAGCGTGGGTTAGCAGCATGACAGTGAGATAGCGGCTCCCGGGAAGATAGTAGGTTCAAATCTCATCATTCGATGCCTGGCGAATGTTTCCCATTATTTCCCTTTTTCTCAATCAGGTAAATGTTAGGCACGTTTTTTATAATAAAGGGCACAATCGCTACTTTCACACCCTCAGCTCTGTCTTATTCCAATCATACACCACAACGAATTTATCTACAGTTAGTCTACTGTCACATACGCAGAAAACCCTGCCTGTTGTAAGAGCTGACTAAAAGGGGCTATCAACTTGGGTGCGCTTGTTGGCGGCAACGTCTTGCGGCCATAAGACACCGAATAAATTGATATCGCAACATTTTTAAAATATTTATTTAACGTCGCACAAACACATCAAAGGTTTACGGCGACAAAAAGTTCGGAAAGGGCTAGGTTTGGAAAGGTAGCGTCTATGACCATAAATAATTTTTGTCTGTTGTAAAAATGGGAAACCATGGAAAACCATTTTCGGGACTGACGACGATGGGATTTGAACTCACTATCTCCCAAATGCAAGCTCACAGCTGCACGACAGTAACCGCGCGGCCAACTCGCTCGGTTTTCGCAATATAATTGTGGTTTTAGACGACATCGGGGCTTCATTTGTGGCATTTCCAGGAATAATATCCCAATTATTGGGACACAGACATCGTCTAAAAGTACTTTAAATTTCTTGCCTCCCAGTTCACTCCAGATGAAAAATTGCCAGTAAGAGGGTTGTTAATTACCCTCATTTTAATTTTTCTGATCCCTCTTATCTCGTCCAGTAATTATTGGACGAAAGTTTTGATACACGCTCTTTAAAACAGACTTTGGTAGAAGTTTTATTCCTTGGTGCAAGAACGGTCTGATATAGAGTTAACCACTCTGACCCACAGAATGCTTAGGTTATGAATCGTGGCAAAACTTTACTTTCTACTCCTGCAAGGGACTTCATTGTCTCTACGGAGGTGGTTGTACTTTTCTAAATACAATAATTTCTATCATATTGCACAGCTGAAGTACTTATCGGGTTCTATGGTGTTCAGGTCCACCCATTTCTTGTTCGTATCTTCAGAAGTTTTCGTTCTAGCTAAGTCCATGTAGTAATGAAATGGCGTATGGCTTTTAGTGCCGGGAGTGTCCGAGGACAAGTTCGGCTCGCCAGATGCAGGTCTTTCAATGTGACTCCCGTAGGCGACCTGCGCGTCGTGATGAGGATGAAATGATGATGAAGACGACACGTACACCCAGCCCCTGTGCCAGCGAAATTAACCAATTAAGGTTAAAATTCCCGACCCTGCCGGGAATCGACCCCTGTGACCAAAGGTCAGCACGCTAACCATTTAGCCATGGAGCTATGGAGCCATGTAGTGTAGGAGCTCCGAGCATTGTTAAACTTGCAAGAAATGAACAGCTTGATGTTTAAGTCTCGATTCCCTGCTGATAATATGTGAAGGTAGCGTACTGACCACGTCATTTAGCTCACACTGTTCACACTAAATAAATGTCACACATGCGCTTCTTTTGTTCTTTCTTAATTCTTTGTCGTATCAGGTAACACCGTCGTCGTCGTCGTCTTCTCGCTATATCATTAGACTGTACAACGAGTATTATAGGCTATTTCGAATTGGAGCAAGTTGGCCGTGCGGAATGCGGCACACAGCTGTCAGCTTACATCCGGGAGATGGGCTGACCGTGCGGAATGCGGCACACAGCTGTCAGCTTACATCCGGGAGATGGGCTGACCGTGCGGTTAGGGGCACACAGCTGTCATCTTGCATCCGGCAGATGGTGAGTTCGAGCCTCCCCAATGTCATCAGCCCTGATGTTGGTTTCCCGTAGATTCACATTTTCACACCAGGCAAATGCTGAGACTGTACATTAATTAAGGCTACAGACGCATCCTTCCCCACTCCTATGCTTTTCCTATCCCATTGATGCCATAAAACCTCGATTCTCTCCTCAGCTATCTGTGTCAAAATACTGAATAACTACACATAGCAGCTGTGACTCTACGGTTATTATTTCCATCACTGTGGTGTAGCGGTTAATGTGATTAGCTGCCACGACCCGGAGATCCCGGGTTCAATTCCCATCAAATTACTATCACATAGCACATCAATTGTAATGTTAATTACTAAGATTATTGTGGTGTAGCGGTTAATATGATTAGCTGTTACGACCGGAGGCCCGGGTTCAATTCTCAAAAACATACCATCAGATAGCACATCAATTATTGTAATGGTAATTAATAAAATTATGATTCCGTTTAATCAACAATAATATATTTTATTGTCCGCTGCTCAGCCTGAAGGCCTGCAGATTACGAGGTGTCGTATAGGTGCATGCACGGTGACTTCACAACTCTCCCGCATGACTGCGCTGTTTTCCGCAGGGTGGCGTGGTTTGGTGAACTGATCGACACTTTGCTTTCCACATGACTATCGCAATTCAAGATGACTTCGCTAGTCTCCCGCATGACTGCGCTGTTATCTACAGGCACGGTTGCAAACGCATCTCCCTCTCCACTCTGCGTGGTTCTCCACTCCTCGTCTATCCTCCACCCGCACGACGATGCAATAAAAGGCGATGCACAATGCCAAAAATCTTTGTCACTCACTCGTAACAGAGAGGTGGCCGTTCCTGGCTTCTTAGCCGGGTGATATTTTTGGTAGAGGACCACCAAGGCAGTGAACCTCTAGGGAGAGTGAGAGAGCACTCACTCACTCACTCACCCATCCCCCTATTTTTGGTAAGGAGAGAGGAGAGGACACTCTCCACCCACCCAAAACAAAACAAATCCTAGGTTCCCTAACCTAATTAGTGCACGTGGTTACAAGTTAGGTTAGACGTCATTATGACGCCATAACCGTACTACGTGAGGTTAGGCCTACTCACGTACGTAAGGTTTGATATCATAATGTAGTCAATGGGTTAAGACGTCATTAAGGCGTCATAACCTTACCTACGTGAGGTTAGGCACGCTCACGTACGTAAGATATGATGTCAATGACCTTACCAAGGGTCAATGACCTCGTGGGAAAATGTTGACTCAGCGCTGACTCAGTGTTTTAGGATCGCCCTTGCCCTACTACTTTTACGGTTGCCTTTTCAAGAGCGCTACACTTAGTTTCAGAAAGGAATGACATGATGTATTTACTCTTCTAATGTTTCTCAGTGATGAGTTTTGGACACTGCAATTTGCAATGATCACCGACTTTTCGCCATGCATTGCAAAACAACCAGTGAAGGAACATACACACAATGCGTAAAGATATTTTTGTCGTTTCCACACAATGCTCCTCGAAGAGAGTTTAAAATGATGGACATCCTATTCCATACCGATCAATAACTTTACATGTTTATGGTAAATACTCACGCAACCATTCCTTCTTTTCACAACCCTTCACAAACACTAGATCTGCTCCTGAAAAATAAGCGTTCAGAGTCATAGCTAGAAAGCGATAAGTAAACATTTTTCTCCCAATGCAGTCCTAAATTATTTTTAGTCCTTCGCGTCTGCTTTCTATCTTCATCTGTTTGCGAACAGTAAGGGAAAGGTGGGCTAAATACTAAACTCATAACGTTTGGTGTCCACAACACAGCGCAGTCCAACACAGCTACTTCTTTAAATACAAATTTGTTTCTATTCACTTTAAAACCTTGCATATGCACCATCAGTATTCTTGTCATGAGGAGCTAAAATGCAGACAAATCTCCAGCACAATATCTTGTCGACTAAGTAGAATATCCCTACTCCTTGCATATCTAAGGACTTGAGTTTACAAGAGAGAGAGAGAGACTGTTAGCGAACACGTCCAAAAATGCGTAACCATGTCCACGTGATCGCTGCGTGGCTGACACTTGTACACGCGAGCACAGAAATGGTGTCCCGATATAAACAAAGCATGGTATACCCCCACCTCCACGCTTAACGCATTGCTGCAGGTAGACAACTCCCTACAAGACTGTTGTGATCGAAATGGGCACAGTGATGGATGAATAGCAATACACACACTGTGCCTTCAGCACTACCAGTTCACTCCCTTCCTTCCTTTTCAGTACTGGAGTGGCCTTCGACACTACCCCTTCACTCCCTCACCTCCTTTTCTGTACTGGAGTGGGGCAGTGTTGATTGTTTACGTCGGGACACCATTTCTGTGCTTGCATGTCCGTTATCCGATCTGCCCCGCCATCTTGTTCCTCGCGTTAAAAATAGCTGTACATTAAAGTTTTCGCGTGCGAGCGCGCGCACGTGTGTGTGTGTGTGTGTGTGTAATCTCCACTTCTACCCCTTTCTAAGCTCCAACATTTTAACAAAATTAGCCAAAGCGTACAAGCATCGACCTTGAACTAGAATTACTCCTGTAAGAGCATGTATTGAATGACCTATAAATTTGGTTATTTTCTAAGTGCCGCTACCTCACTTGTTTGCGAGTAGCCGGCCTGAGTGGCTCAGACGGTTGAGGCGCTGGCCTTCTGACCCCAACTTGGCAGGTTCGATCCTGGCTCAGTCCGATGGTATTTGAAGGTGCTCAAATACGACAGCCTCGTGTCGGTAGATTTACTGGCACGTAAAAGAACTCCTGCGGGACTAAATTCCGGCACCTCGGCGTCTCCGCAAACCGTAAAAGTAGTTAGTGTGACGTAAAGCAAATAACATTATTGTTTGCGAGTATACGGATAAAAAGCATAAGCCTTATGTGAAGATGTAAGGTATGTAAAACAATACATTACCGGGCGAGTTGGCCGTGCGCGTAGAGGCGCGCGGCTGTGAGCTTGCATCCGGGAGATAGTAGGTTCGAATCCCACTATCGGCAGCCCTGAAAATGGTTTTCCGTGGTTTCCCATTTTCGCACCAGGCAAATGCTGGGGCTGTACCTTAATTAAGGCCACGGCCGCTTCCTTCCAACTCCTAGGCCTTTCATATCCCATCGTCGCCATAAGACCTATCTGTGTCGGTGCGACGTAAAGCCCCTAGCAAAAAAAAACAATACATTTTAAGCTCACACAAACAGTTTCCTACATCGACCGACTGAGAAGATAATGAATTTGTATATAAAGGATTGTTTTCACCCCAACATATTTTTTACTCTAAACGTCATTTAAAATATCATCCGAGACTCTTTTGATGTTCGAAGTCATTTTACCCCGAAACTTTGATAAAAATAGTTGAGGGTGAATTGATGTATCACAAGTTGGAGGAACATTTTTGATACATTTTAAGCTAAAAATCCTTTTTCTAAAACCATCGGTTTGAGAAATATTGAATATTGAAATTATTTTTCACCCCAACCTATTTTTTACACTCAATATAATTTAAAGTATCCTCCGATACTTCTTTAACGTTCGAAGTCATTTCTACCCCAAAACGTTTGAAACAATCAGTTTGGGGTGAGTTGATATGTATCACCGATTAGAAGGTAATGTTTAATAAAAAATCATTTTTTCGAGGACCATCGGTTTAAGAGATATTGAATTTTTAATTAATGGTTGTTTTCACCCCAACTTATTTTTTACTCTAAAAATAATGTTATTCGCTTTACGTCCCACTAACTACTTTTACGGTTTTCAGAGTTTAATCTGAAAGTAATTTATGAAGATGATGATGATGATGCTTGTTGTATAATCTAAGGTCATCGGCCCCTGAAAAAATCATTTAAAGCGTAATCCAAGACGTTTTATGTTCAAAGTCATTTTACCCCAAAATTAAAAAAAGAACAGTCTGGGGTAAGTTGATATATGTACCACCGGTTACATGATAATTTAGACAAAATTGAACTAAAAATCAGATTTCTACGACCATCAGTTGAGGAAATATTGAATTTCAAATTTAAGGGGTCTTTTGTACCTTGTATACCCACAATGTTAAATTGGTCAATTTTTGGTATATTTTTCTCGTGAACTGTTTATGATAATGTTAGAAAATTTTAGTACCTGGTAGCGGAAGGGTTTGTCTCTGTTAACTTATTTTTGTAGATAAGTAGCTTATATAATGTACTTTTTAGATAATTTTTCAAGTTATTAAAAAGTTTCCAAAATATCGAAATATTTCAGTTTTATTAATTCATAATTTCTAAAATATTAAATTTAAACTCTTTAAAAATGCATCACTAATTTTCATCCCAGTATCAGTATGATATTTAAGTTTTACTGTTCTATGATGTATAGTTCCTGAAAAAAATATACTTATACATTAACAATATAAAATCTCATCCGCATTTCCTTTAACCTCCCTGGCCCTTTTAGCATTCTTTGAGTGCATTCTTGCCTTTCTAGCTATCATAGTCACTTAATAATCTGCTTTCTTGACACGGACAGCATCCAACTCGCCAGGTTTTGTGTTTAACTTTCGAAGCAGCCTAACACTACCATCATTGCCATAATTAAATGAAAGAACTGCATTATATACACAAATATTCAATGTATCCTTAACTACAAATACTGCTTTAGGAATTCTAGATCATATTATACTATTGAATGATTCATTTGGGTTCTGTGTTTTACCATACAAACATTTAAGCAACAGGTTTTGATCAGTCATAAACTTCTAAAAACTGGCAAAGAATGTCTATGACTATACTGTTCACCAGCTACTAGAGCACGGTTGTATTTGCACCATGAGGTTTGCCCTTTTGGACACAAAGCATGACAAAGCTCCTTGTCAGTTGATAGTTTATGAAAGTAAATTGCCTACATATCCTGCTTCATTTTCATTTCACTGTTACAGTTCCTTCTAATTGCCATACCATATTAATTCTGCAAATTGTCTATCTCCTTGTCTGTTAGTCTGCCTTTCCCAGATAGTGGTCCTCCATCTGGTAATTTTATGCCTTTCATATCTTTCCTCAACTTGCGAAGGTGGGTTCCTACTCCTTTCTGGACATGTCCAATACATTCCAGCTTTTCCACACAGACATCTCCATATGGCTTTGCTTCTACAACACTCTTGAAGCTCTTACTGTCTCCATCCTCTAAATATTTTACATACCTTACCCCAAACATATCAACTGACCTGGAAAAATTGTTTACTTCACCTGCAGCTTCTATGTTTCCACTGGACCCTTCAAAATTTATACTACATTCAGAACTTTATTTATGCGATTTAAGTTTTTCATTATCTTTTATAAATCTACACTTATGACAGTACCTACTCAGTACCTCTACATCTAGCACTTTGCCATTATCCATGATTGTTACAGTTGCTTCACCATTCAGACTAGTATGCCCTCTACGCTGCCACGTCCCATCAACAGCCACAGCAAGCTCTGTAGGATTATCATTAATTTCAATTGCATCACTGACAGCAGCCTTCATAGAGGCAATAGCACAATGTTTAGCAGCTTCACATAATGTACCTGTATACTTCTGAAATCTTGTTGGGCCACTTGGGAGATTGATGACTGCACATAGTGTCTTACCAGCTGATTCACCTTTAGCTGTAGTAAGCAATCCATACGCAAACCTAATATTAGTTTCATACCCACTATCAACCTTCCTACTGCTACGAAATGCATACCGAGCTTTATAGTTCCTGCATTTCGGAAATAGTTTACTGGCAAGTCCATATCTTGCAGTGGTATCTTCATAACAAAATAAATTGTCACTAACATGGCATACCTTACAAACTGCAAATGAATATATGGCAGATGAGAACAATTTAATATCTATGACAACATTGCCACTGGTCTGTTCTTCATTATTAGATTGAGTACTTATAAAAGGTCCTATATTTGAATCTGTATTCAGCTTTCTTCTGGAAGCACTGGCACTAATATTTTCACTGCTAGAATTATCACTCACAATCACTAATGAAGTTGAAGCACATGTTGAATCTAACCTAGAAGAGCCTGCAGCACTCACACGACCAAATCCGTAATATTTGCACTATTATCACCACTAACTACACTTGCTTTCGGCTTTCTTCCAGGCCTTCCTTTGCATTTCTTGTATACTCTTCCAATTCGAGGCATGTTAACACAAAACGAACTTTCAGATGTAAACATGTACAGAAAACGCGCCGGAAACACAAAGAACAAGTGAAAGTTGTTCCGCGTGAACAGAGGAGCCAACCGTGAGCACGAAATATCTTCATAAATCAAGATATCGCTAAAATTAAATATTTGAGTTTCAAGAAGCTGGCAGATGGCAAAAGGGGGCGTGGCAAGTTCTGCTGCCCTTAAAGTAAATTAATATTTAAAGCCTTTAATGGCTAGAATGCCTTTCGAAAACATATTCATGTCGCAAAAATATATGTTTGATATTTTACACCTAGGAAGGCACAACCTCCCCTTACGCATGTACAACGTGAGAATAAGCATGAACTCATAACCATGTTAAGTTAAGCCTGCGCACGTAAACGAAGCTCCTCAACGAACTAACATTTGCCGCTGAAGCCTACGAGCTTTTGTAGGGAAGGACAGCCAGTTAGGTTAGGTTAACGCGTGCTGAATGTAAAGTTAAGCCTGGAATCTTAACCAGCGTGTTAGGTTAGGCCAGCGTACGTAGGCAAAGCGCGGCGTACGCACCCACGTGGCGTGACAGCTGCCAAACACAGTCACGCCCACTTTTCAGAATGCTCGCTCCCACAGTTTCAAATTTCCCGCGCTTGTGGCCTCATCAGTCACGTGACTAGTGACAGCCAATCAACGCTCAGGCTATAACCGGTTCAGCCCTCCTATTGACTTTTATTTGTTGTCTTTGGTTGTACTATTCACTCCCACATGTTCGGAAGCACCTGTATGATAAATCATTTGCAGACATGTTTGGTATTATGTTGTTTTCGAGTAATATACTGTAGACACCTTATGTTTGTTTTTAAAGGTAAGATGTGCTTTTGTTAGAACGTGGATGACCGTCAGTTTGAAATTTGGAGGAGAGATGGGGACGCTCGGACGCAGGTACCACTGTTCACAAAGAGGAGAAATGCTGGTGGTCATATGCTTGTTGATATAAGGTTTCTAAAATTGCAATCACTGCCCGGTTCTATCATGATATTGTCAGTCTCCGAAGAATAAATGAACTCTGTTTTATTCTTAAAATAGGAACGCTAACATTGAGGAGATCTGAGACCATGTGTGTTGTCTTCATGGGATGACAAAGATGATGATTTACACCTTCAGATTCCGTGAGTGTTTCTGGCTTGTTTGGCGTATTACCTAAACACCTAATTTCCCAGCGGTTCTCTTCTTTTTACATGTGTGGGGCCTGTTGGTACGACAGCTTCGGCCATTCCAAAATGTGAACAACTTACATCAGTAACGTCTAAATTCTTCGGTCTGGCTATCAAGGAATACTGGTAACATTAAAATTCACTACAGTTCAACGAAGATATGCTTCTGTATATATTACTGCAAGACGTTGAATATCAAGGTATTGAGAGGAAACGTTCAGTATAGTCTTATAGCCCTGACGCCCATTTACCATTTCACCTTTACCATTGAACGTGTGAAATCCCCTTACGTTGTAGTACCCAAATATAGTACGATCTTTTATAGTACATAAATTGACTTACATTGGAAAAGTTCTAAAAATCATTTTAACTGGAGGAAGAAGCTGAATCTTCTAAGTTTTGAAAAAACAAAGTATTCTTTTTCATATTAGTATTCCATGCACCGTACGCTCTTATGTTCAAATCGATAGTAGGATTCAATGTTACCACCCCGATTCCTTGCTTCTCCAGGCTAATGGCTCCCTAGAGATGCCTTCTAAAGTTAGATGGGAGCACGTCCTGGTAATACCGATCAAACTCTACCTAAGAGAAATCTTACTTCAGCTGCGAAACAAAAAGCTTCTGTCTTGGCTTGAACTTACTTATAATGGCTAATTTTTTAAGGCTCTAAGCTTAGCCATTATTTACATGTTGTACTTATTTACTTTTCACATGTACATGAATAATAGTATTATTGGATATTGATAATTACAATCCTCAATGAGAGACATCCTTAAGGATATATTCTATGTTCAGTTCAAAATATAACATTAAGTAAGACAATTTTTCGGTTCCTTAAACGTTATTATCTCTATGATTACTCTAATGAGCTTGTTCCCATTGAGAATGCTAACAGTCCATTAACATTTATGTTCCCACTGTCGTAGTATAATCTTTAGTTTTCGTACCCAAACGCTTTTAACCATTTGCCATAAATGGAGCGGGATGACCAATCGGAGTTTCAACTCATTGCGCTCAAATTGGCTATTCCGAGTGTTGATTTCTCTTCGTATTTGACATTCTTGGCTTATTATATTCTACACGCCAGTCTGAGTGGCTCAGGAGTTTGAGGCGCTGGCCTTCTGACCCCAACTTGGCAGGTTCGATCCTGGATCAGTCCGATGGTATTTGAAGGTGCTCAAATACGTGAACCTAGTGTCGGTAAATTTATTATCACGTAAATGAACTCCTGCGGGACGCCAGCACCTCGGCGTCTCCGAAAACCTTAAAAATGTAGTTAGTGGAACGTAAAACATATTATTATTCAGAGGATTGTGTGGAACGCAGAGGTGCGGGCATGAATGGGTCGATAAAAGACAGTCAGAAGATTAATTTAAAACTTTAAAATTGCAGCTATTATTCTTTCTCTTCTTTTTCTTTTCTTTTCAAAAGATAGACTTCACAAGTTCAGGTACCAAAAGTTTAGCTCACAAGCTAGGTAACAACTTTTAGAAAATCAGAAGAATCAACTAATAACAAATTAGCAAGCTTGAGCTTGCAGCTCCCTAATTAACAATTTTACATGAGGAGCTGGCCTTCTCACCCCAACTTGGCAGGTTCGATCCTGGATCAGGTCGGTGGGTTTGAAGTTAATCAAATACGTGAAACTGGTGTCGGTAGATTTTCGAAATTTACATTTAGAATTTGAAATGTACAGAAATCTACATTACTAAACAGTCAAGGAGACGGGTCTCCCAATTTCTTTTACATTAACAGGAAGAGAGTTATTGCTCTATAAATTTATACTTAGGAATCTATTTTCAAAGATTTAGAGACCTATCAAAGGCACAACCTACATTTTACAAAATCGAACAGTATTCACTGTCGTAAGTGCTCAACAGTCTGATATATTTACCATGAAAATAAATGAAATAGAGTTTATCAGGGGTAGCGAGTACCCATTCTACAACGCCTTTGGTAAAACAAAAGGTTAAAGTTACTGGCCCACAAATGCAAATGGTGAGGAGGCGGAGAATTGCACTCCTTAAAATTTATATTATATGCATAAAACCCTATGTGGGCTTATTGCCCGACGTTACAAAGGCTAAGCCTGTACTACGGAGGTGTCCAAACGGAGAAAAATATTTACGTTGCAGAAATTACAAGATGAAAATGTAACAAAGTCACCAAAAAATCAAGTTGAAAAGGAATACGAGAGGGTACCTCACTCTCTATTACCTGATTTCGGTTAAGTTCTTTCCACTATTTTTGAAATTTACATTTAGAATTTGAAATGTACAGAAATCTACATTACTAAGGACTTGAAAGCTTCCTCTCAAGCTAGCTTTGAAAGACTTCGGATTTTAACGTAGGTCTGCCATTACCTTGAACTGGAGGACCTCCTGAAGATGGACGAGGCACCTCCGTCTCCCTTACCAACATACACTAGACGTAGACTGGAGCGACCACAAAGACAACTTGTTCTTAAAAGCGCCAGCTTTTATACTCGAGGGGAAAGTTCCAGAAAACTCTGGGCTAAGGCCCTGACACACCCCAATTCTCATTGGATAATCAAATAAATACCAGAAATTTGATTGGATGAAAAATAAAATATACAAAGTTTTTAATTGGCCAACATCTTAAGTTGGCGGGAAGAGATAGAAGTGTTGATCACTACCGAACATTAAAAAACAAACACTAAATATTCCAGTTTAAGAAACCTTTAGATACAAAATTACTCTTGAATTTTAATAGTTCATCTTCACCCCAGAGGGCACAAACAGAGTTTATAGTAGTGACATCTGTTGAGAAATGTTCAAACTCCTTGCGCTAGTCGTTGCAAGTTTTGTATTTCAGATGGTATTCTCCAAGGCGCTTAATTTAAATGAACGGGACAGGTGTACCTCCGGTAAAATTATTATTATTATTATTATTATTATTATTATTATTATTATTATTATTATTATTATTATTATTATTGTATTCTACGCTTCTACGCGTTGTTATTATTATGTTACTTTTCAATGTTATCGCTTGTCCGGCTCCTTGGATGAATGATCAGCGTGAAAGTCTTCGGATTGGAGGGCTCTGGGTCCGATTCCCGGTAGTATCGTAGATTTTAGCCACATCTGGATAATTATTTTTCTTGTGTTTGTCTCAATACATACCTATCCATATACTCATAACAAATCCTAACGCCAAGTTTCACAGAAGCACGAAGTAGTGTATACACACCTACACATAAGATTCGCATTTGGAAGGGAATCCGACTGTAAAAGAGGACCAAGTTGCCATGCGTGATACAGTTCGCACACGTGATCCTACCAAGGTGTGGGGAAAAGTCGAAGTAGAATAAGAATAAGATCTTACAATATTGTTGCTCATAATATTGATCCACATAATTTCTGATTTTCTTTCTGCTGACTCATTTTTCATCAGACCGTGGCATTTACGTCTTTGTCAATATTTCTTTCTTCAAATTATCCAATGATTTCACGTAACCGTACTGATGATATCCGCATTTTCAGGTCGATATCATCATGAGCATTCTAATAAGTAACTTTTGATACTAAATTTTTGCAGACGATCGTTTCTTCATTTTGAATTTTGGTTAGTCGAACGAATTCGCAACACAGTGTCGGTCGTGTTGCGTAAGCTTTTACTTGGGACATTACAGGTTCGAAACCCGCTGTCGGTAGCCCTGAAGATGGTTTTCCATAATTTCACATATTCACATCAGCCAAATACCTGTCCAAACCAAATCCCATGGCGCAAAAGCCTCGGAATCGTAAAGCACTAAAGCTTGTCCAGAAATGAATGTTGTATTATTCATTGTGTGTACATGCAAGTGACCATAGAATCAGTTGCTTTACTCCACGCTGGTTGACTTCCTTCAAACTTAAGGGCACAGTAGAAAGAATTTAATGTTCTCCTCTTTTACAATATTAGATTCAGCCCTATTACTAGTCTCATACAGTCATATTGCATGATTAAGTCAATTTTCTTTATGAAGCGTATTTATAATCTTGTGTAGGTAAGATTTGTACACAAATGTTATGGATTACTTTTTCCTTTACGTAAAGAGATACGCTTTTTCTTCTCATCTATATATATAAAATTGGATGTTGATATGTTTAAAGCTAATAGACTCAAAAACTACTGGACCGACTTCGCTGAAATTTTCACAGTTTGTTTTTATTACATCTGAGAGGGATTATGAAGTGATTTGAACGAAATCTGATTGGTAGTTCGGCGATAAGGGGTGAAAAATAAAATAAGGGAAGATAAGCAAACCGAAAGACAAGTCCGATCAGCGGGTTGCCTACCCAACAGTATGTGAAGATTATGATGTGTTCCTTAAAACTTATTTCTGCTTTTATCGAATAGTGTGGGGGCGAGGATGAAATGTAAAAGTAATCGAAAACGACCGATATTAGTGTCGTATCCATAGTTTTCGGGATCACTGAGATGAACTATGACACTCAAAATGCTGTTTAAGTCAAGTTCATCCCGAATAGCACCCCTAGGGGTGGGGTTGAAAGGGGGGTGAAATATTAATGTAGAATCCATAGTTTTCGGGGTCGCTGAGATGAATAACGTGAGCGAAAAAATGGCTCCCAAATCACTTACGAAACTCCATTCTAAGAGTAATCACCTAGGGCGTATGTCCCTAGAGGCCATGACGAGTGAACATCTTGCACTCCTTGAAGAACGTTTTGTTGTGTACGGGTCGATGTGTGTGAGCAATTGAATGTAGTATTATCACCGTAAATAGAATCAAGTGTTTTATAAGTTTAACTGCAGTTTATAATTGTAGCATAACTATTCTTATTAGACAATATATTCCTTGCTTTTTCTGTCTGCAAGTAGTTGCAATAAAATTCTGTACACTGACTGGAGGGTAATTGGGAAATAAAACGAGACTATGGAATGAGTAAGTGGGAAAGTGGGTGTGAGATTTGTTGATACTAGGGCCGATTCCTAGGCCATTCCTATCCCATCGTCGCCATAAGACCTATCTCTGTCAGTGCGACGTAAAAACAAAATAGCAAAAAGAACTTGGTATTTGGAAAGTCCTTTAAATACAGGAACACGTACTTTTTGTTTTCGGAAAAGGCACTTAACGGGGGTGAAAAGAAGTGATAAAAGAAAATAATTTTTCATGAGGATGCTTATATCTCACAAACTTACGATGTTACAGACGCGAAAATTAGCATATAGAATCTCCTTTAAAAGTAAAGGAACACGTATTCCTTTTTTTCGGAAAATGGGAAGGACCGTTAAAGGGGTTAAATTCTTTTTTATGGGGATTCTTATAGCCTATCTCAGAAACTGAAGATGTTACGACGTGGAGATAGATATTTGGAATCTACTTTAAAAATAAACCTTTTTTTTTTTTTTCGATTTGAGAGAAGACTCTTTCTCAAATGTACCGTTCTATGTTGCATGGTCATATTACCCAAAAGGCAATAACACAAACGTGGCTTACAAAGAGTTTCCGGGGTAAATGAAACTCAATTTGTCGGTGAATGTTTATACTTTAGGGATTTTCAGATAATGTCTTAGTACAGTACCGAGGACGATTACTTTTGTTATTTTACGAAATTCACGCGAGCGAAGCCGCGGGTCCTGCTAGTACTTTATAGTGTTAGACAAACCTACCATTTTTTAATAGAGAGAGGGAGATTTGAGATAGAAAACGTGCTTATATCTTTCACAAAACAATAAAATTATACAGTGCATATACTGATGGAATCGTACGGTACTTCTTAGAAACATGCCTAAAGACAAATTTAATTTCTTGCAGTAATATTCCTTACACAGTCCGTTTGTATATAAATACTCATGAACTAGGAAAACCAGTACTTTCTAGCGGTGTTTAAACTACTCTAGTGGAGGGAGAAGTAGAATATTTCTCAATGACAATTTCAACGGATTGTTTTATAGAATCATTTTGGTGGATACCTACTTCGCCCATCACGTTTTGAAATATGTATTCCTGCTTTGCCATTCAAGTGTTAAGGGCAGTAAATTAAAATCTTCCCCGAACACTATAGCTCCGTTTCCTCCTAACAATTTAAATTACCTGATAAGTTGCTTCCCAACCGATAACCTAGACTTACTGCGCCGCACCACATTACAATGTTCAATTTCAGGCATAAAACAAACACATTTTTAACTTATAACACCACAAATTCCAATACAGTTCATTTTTGTAATGGCAGAGTCATTGAATTAATTTCACTTGACATATTTTCACCCATAGCTTTAAACTCCGAATCATTCTGAATACTCACATTGTGTTTCGATCGTAACAACTCACCGTTGCCCTATTGTCAACTAGTCTTCTCCCCTGGCCGCTGTTCGTCGATTGCGTGATTATCAAACGCCCGAGGTTCGACAGAGGTACAGTATACGTGGCACTGTGAATGGTAATAATCACAATCCAAGTTAGGTATAAAGTCCTCTAGTTCAGTGTCATCGACATCGGAGGCTACTGTAAAGTCTCAGAAGTATCATAACTTAGCGGTCCACTCTCTGTTTCTGAATGCGAGAACTACTCATTCATTTTTTTCCCGAGCGTACGCATTACACCGAATTGCGAGTTCAACAAAGAGATGGAGCCTGGTTGGAATAGGCCTTACATTTTCAGTGCCGTATCTCTGGAAACAAACTTACCAGTAATGTTGCAGTTGTAGTTTCTAGCTGCTTTGAGACGGTAGAACTATCAACAATAATGTTAAGTTAGTACACATCTAATAAAATGGACGAAAGTAAGATAGTAGAGATAAACTGAACGAAATAATGTCGAGCACAATGTCATTTGCCTGAGCCACAGATTCAGTAAATATATCACCCTGCGGAACATAATTATCGTATTAAAATATAGAATTAGCTCATGCAATGTCAGTGTTTGTGTGCACTGAATGTATTCATGTTTCACAAATACACCACATTATTGATCACTGTAATAGCTCATGTTAACAACAGTACGAATAGTAACTGCTTGCCAAATCAGTTCGATCAACTTCACAGAGCATCATGTTAACAAAATGATCCAGCTCTCGGTGTACTTAATGACAGCAAAAAAACTGACAGGAGAGTAATGGTATTATGTATATTATGCATTTAAAACTACACCGATATTGTGGTTATATTCATTGTCAATATAGAACAATGGCTCTTATGAACATTGATGAACGTTGACCCTAAATTTTTTTCTAAATTTTATATTTCTGGTTACAGTATTCGAGTAAATCGTACAAGCTTTAACACAAGTGTGCATTCCATGAACCAAAATACGCATGCGTACATAAATGAATTTCCGGGGAAACGTTAATCATTAGCCGTTTTATAATAACACGAAGATATCTTTCAGAACTAAAGACGTATGCCCAAAAATATTTAGAAAATTCTCTACTATATTCTATATGAATACAGAATTTTCTTCCATTTACTCTCGTTTACTTATTTCCATGCCGAAGGATATGTTTGGTAGTCATTTTCCCGTGTTCTTCTGTGAGTGGATCAGTGGCAGCCAGCCCGTAAGGTCACAGGGTCATGTGCCCTCCCAATATAGAGCATATATATAATTTATTTTTCAATTCATAATATCATACACAGATTTGAAGCTCATAAGAAAGGTGACCAGTACTATCAAACCTGCGAAATCTAGCTTCAGAGCTCCCTGACACAGTCCCATGCGACTGTAGAGCAGACGTTTAAAGTGCATGATCCCTAAATGCTTCTCTTAGCTATGATCCAGATACTAGCACTTCATCGCCAGGTATATAAAAGCAGGCTCGATTCGTAGAGATTGTTGAGTAGTTAGTTAAGATTCGTGATCTGGGAGTTCAGTGTGAGGAATGATCACTTGAGTTGATTTTACGAGTTATTGGTTTTGTTTGTGGTCGATCCAAGTGCACATCAGTCGAATATTTTGACAGCCATCGGACGTGCGTTCGAGCTTGACTGCATGGAGCTGCTGTGTGAAGAGATCGTGGTACGTGCGCAGTGAAATGAAAGGTGAGACCTATCAGTCGATATCACATAGGATTGCCAGGTACAGAATGCCAGCCGTTGGACCACTGCGAGGACAAGAGAACTTTGTAAATGGCTAGTGATTATCGAAAGGATTTAATTCATTACCGAATGTATATGTGTGTGTGTATATGTGGGCACGTGTGTGTGTGTGTGCTGATTTTATCATCCTCCATTAAATTAGTTCCATAAAACTGTTAGTGTTATATTCCTAACAATAGCTTTTACTACTTTACTCCCTTTACCTTCAGGTAACCTCTTCTCTATAATGGACGATTCTACCTATCATACATGTAGTTATGTATTCATCTCTATTATTCATATTTGCAAGAAACAAACAGTATGAATAATGGGTTCATAAAATGGTGTATCTCTTTCTGAAACCTACAATCATATTAATCATATACACTCGCGCTATTTGCAGCACTATAGCGAATTAAATTCGGTTTTCACTCGATAAACAATATTATTCTTATAACTGTTTTATAAATTCTATATACATCCACTATATAAAGTTAGAAAACTTTGTGCTAATGTTTCCTGCCACTCAGAGTTCAGTGAAAGCCCGTACAACAAATGGTGCGACAAATGTTCATAGGTGGTCTGTTAATCTTCTTCCCAGCTATGCTCTTTTTAATAATATAAGTGCAGCAAATCTGAATTCACGATCGCTTTTGAGTTTACTTTTCTTTAGATTAGTTCTATTTGTCGTTCTATTTGTAAACTGTACGTCTCCTTGGATAAATGGTCAGCGTACTAGCCTTTGATTCCGTGTACCCCGAGTTCGACTCCCAGGCGGGCTGACGATTTTAACTGTGTGCAGTTAATAGGACTAGTTGCTTGTGTTCGTCCTAATACACATCTTCCTTTGCATACAACGCATCACACAACCAACCCTCACAGAAACATGCAAGAGTGAATACACCCTTTGACATAGGGTTGGCGTTAGTAAGGGCACATGATGTAAAACTGGACCACATCCTCATCTAGTGCCGAGCCAAGATCTCATCGAATTCATTGATTTTGATAACGTTCAAAATTTAAACGTAATTTTGATATAACGACATGTTTTTATATCAGTTTAAAGTAAAACATAAAACTGCTTAATATGACAAAGTGTTAATAGGCCTGTGGCAAAATTTTGATCAAATTCGTTCGTAGTACAAACATTGAATTCATTGAGAGGACAAAAGGCTTCCAAGCAAGGGGAATCGAAAAGTTATGCACAGTTTGAAAACAGAAAAATTATGAACAGAATAATACTAAATATGATACAGGGTTGAAATGTGTTTAAAGCGCATCAGTAACAATGTCAGAAGACCGTAGGAAAAGTCTAATGGGCCATGAATGGGAAGATCTCTGAACTACTGGTTGCAGAGGCTTACAGCAAGTTTTGAGTGACAGGAAGCATTAGTGGATTAAAGTTCTTCATTGATGAACAGTTCACTGTGGATGTGTAACTTTGGTTTACAAGTAATGTTAGGTTTATGAAAAAGTACGTGATGTCTTGGACTTGCTTAGTTTTCGACGGATTCCTCTCCTCAGATACCTTTGTGTAGATGAATAAGTATTGTAGGCTAGTGGGTGATCGTGAAATAACTGAACACCATCTCACAGATAAATTCCGGCTGAGGATGCCTGATCATCGATTCCTTGGCTTAGCTAGGGACACTAATCAGGTCAACAGCGTGAAGGACTGCACAAGGCAGTAAGCTAACAATATTGACATATGCATTGACCTCGGAGTAGACAGTGTGACTACTCTCCAACAGGTCGACATCTCTACGATATATTGCCACAGCAAAGTGTTTCGTGTTCTGTTGTTTTGGACTAGAGACGTCGTAATTATTAATTTCGCATACTAACAGCATGAGTGCTTTCTATACTGCCGTAGTGCTTATTTCTGCCATGGTATGCGATCAGGAATGGTGGTATAAGACTACTGTTACGGAACCATTATTACATTTTCATAAAATGAGGGAAAATTTTCTGAGAAAATTCCTTCTTTGGGAAATGTCTGTGAGTTAACAATTCTAAGAATAGTAAAACTAACTCTAGGCCTCCGAGACCTGTAATGGAACACGCTTGAAAGACGACATAAATTTTGGAAATACTCTATATATGCCTGTTCACATCGAGAAGCTTAGTTGATTATATTGAGTACTACTCCAAAGCAAGACAAGATAACATTCTAAATGTTGTCCTACATGGAGAAAACACGAACACTAAAGCTGTATTCCGCCAACAGTCCATGAAGTTCAGTAGTAGCAGTACCTCAGTTCATTGTCCAATATCTGATTTGACTCAGATCGCAGATAATAACAATAATAATAAGAAGAAGAATTTCGTGTGGCTATTTCTAACATTGTGCAGCACTTGTAAGGCAAACCCTCCGATGAGGGTGGGTGGCATCGGCCATGTACAGGACACTGCGTGTTATTGTAGTGGAGGATAGTGTTGTGTCAGTTGCAGGAAGAATGTTGGGGACAGTAGGCTACAAACATCCAGTCCCCGGAACAATGGAATTAACCGTGTGACGTACCCACTCTTGCCCACAGAGGTGCGAAAATAAGTGACGTGCCGGGTCACCTTAATTTTATTATAAATAAATACTCGCTCATTTCGCTCTCCATAAACAATATGCCATTGACGCCAGCCTTCAAACTTATGGCTTGAAGACGATCATTGATCATTAATGATAATAATAATAATAATAATAATAATAATAATAATAATAATAATAATAATAACAGGTAATGAGACTAACCATTAACTTGGAAATTAACGATCATTCATAAGAATTTCTTAAAGTTCCGATTAAAATAACTAGTTTAAAGGATGATAAACGTGACGGCGTATTTACGAAAACTGAACTTACGGAAACAAAAGAAAAAATGAATGAAATAAAATTTAAGAAAATGAATTGTTACGCGGTGACATGCAGTAATTTATGCCATTAGCTCACCATTTGTAGATTCTGGTATCTGGACACGTTCCATGATGTAGAAGCTATTTGATGATGATCAAAAAAATAACATTTACGTAGTACTGTGAGACGGTGGAGTTTGGCTAGAAAATTAACAGTCACATAAAACTGTATGTCACATGGCCGATTCTTATAAAAATGGAACAGTTTCCTTCAACAGTAATCGTTGTTGATCTCGTGTATGAGGAGTAACATAGTCCTATTTGCGCTCTCAAGCCTGCACATAATTATGTAGCCTGTTACGTCCCTTGATTTGTACAAAAACCTTGGAACATTTTGTTAATATATTCATAGGGATCAAGCCAATGAACAGCGCTATTTCTGACGTCAAAAATAACTACTGTAATTTCAGATATTTCCCCGAGTAGTCTGGGTGGTGAAGGAAAAAGTCCGCTACCTACTCTACTAGAATTAGCTGCACGTAACTAAAAATTAAGAGAGCAACAGTAAAACAACAAATGTTCATGCCAATTCCTTGCCCAAAGTTACAAGTTCGATGTGTTGCTTAAGTAAACAGGCTGTTGTCTAGCATCAGCGTAATGTTTCTAACAGTATCAAAATGCTTTTTATTTTACATTTTTATTTCCAAATTCAGCAAGATCTTACATAGGAGAACACAGTCGTTGACAACAAAATGAGCTTAGAAACAGACAGTTGTACATCGGATTCCCGCTCCACTGTATATGTGGTGAATTTTAAAATTGTACACGCAAAGTGGAGTGCGGAAGGAATGTCGTCGTTTTGAACAGTTCATTAGTTACGATAGTCCTGCAGGAGCATCCTAGACCTCGATCTAGCTGGGCCTACTCTCATGAACCAGGGCTATATCAATATAATTACATTGAATTAGTATAAGTGTCCTGCTCCTTGGCCGAATGCTCGGCGTACTGGCCTTCGGTTCAGAGGGCCTCCGGTTCAATTTCCGCGTGGGCCAAATATTTTATCCACGTCTAGTTCATTCCTCTTGCTTGGCGTTTTGGTATTCCTTTTTGTCTATATGAATATCTTAATTTACATACAAACCACCATAAAACATACAATAATGGATACATCCTTCCTTCCACATAGGGTTGGTGTAAGGAAAGTATTCCGTAAGTAAAATTGGGCTAATTTTATATAAAGTCACGACTCCGTGTAATTAGAAAAGGTCTAAAATAAGAATAAAAATAATCAGGATGCATTGGATTGGTATAAGACTTCAGGAAGCTACCAATCTATCGTGCAGAAACAATATCCCCACTACTAATTATCAACGGAAAGGAAGATTTCAGCAGCAATCTTTGATTAATATCCTGTAGTTCTCGAAGGACGAGAGCTCGTACAAGTAGAGGATACATTGAATAGCAACATGAGGCAAATCCTGAAGTTCCATCCACCACAGATATAAAGTACCTGGGAAAACAAATATAGTTATTATTATTAATATTATTATTTATGGACAATGAATATCTTTGCCTTTCAGTCCATTGTACTTGTGTGTAAGTGAAAATCTGTTCGCTAGCCTATGTTCCTGTGTGCCGAATCCTCAGCTTTAAGGTTGGTTGGATCCTAAACAGCTCCATCATCAGCTGTCATACATAATCTAGGCATTACCGAAGCGGTGTACTAGGGAAATTAAGAGGCGTAGTTTTCCGTTGCTTTCTTCACTAAAACAGAAAATGCAACTATGTATCAGTCTACCAAGCCCACTGAAATGTTCTTAACAACCGGCCCTGAGAGCAACACTTTCACACAGTTCATTATGGGGACTGGCTGCATGAGGAATATAATTGCTGGCTTCGCTTATATCTCAGTAGCTTCCATGTTTTCAAAGCCAACTATGAAAATGACAAAGAGAAAAGAAACTATCCCAGCAGAAATGAATCTGGACTAATCTATGCGGATGAGGAGTAATGATATGTCTTGTATTTTTGTTTCGATCATGAGCTGCGAAAGGTTTGCCGAAGTTTAAAGTAAGTTTTCATTTGTATAGTAATATGGAATGAATGTCTGACAGTTCTGGAAATTACGTAGGGGAGAACTACTTCCGTTTGACCTAGAATTACTCAAACTTAGCTAATGGCCGATCACGCAAGCTTAGTGTATCCAACATCCATAGGCAAAGAAAGTTAAAGGTCCTTCGTCAGCCTCAGGGCTCAACCAGTTAACCGTGGACATCTTGTTTGCAAAGTAACAGAATCGATTTCAGATAAAGTCGGAGTATTTGTTCACATTCAAATGTGGCATGTTGTTGACTTTCCTCGCGTTAAAGAGATCCTGAGAGATAAATCACCTATACCGTGCATCTCAAGATCGTTAGCATTTAGGATGCATCGTTGTTACTTTTATTATTATTATTATTATTATTATTATTATTATTATTATTATTATTATTATTATCATCATTATTATTATTATTATTATTATTATTATTATTATCATTATTATGTACCAAGTGAGGTGGGTGCGTGATTTGGGTAACGTAGGTTTGACCTGATATTCGGAAGATGGTGGTTAGAATCCCACCTTCGGCAGCCCTTAAGGGCGGTTATCTGTAGATTCCCATTTCCACACTAGGCAAATGCTCGAGATGTACCTCAATTAAAGCCAGGGACGCTTCCTTCCCAGTCCTAACGCTTTCCATCCTTGCGGCACCAAAAACTTCTACGTGTTAGTGTGACGTTAAACCACTAGTAAAACATGACTCTTATTGCCTTCAGTTCTTCATGGAATACGACCAGAAGAATAAGACTAGTTAAGCATTGCATAGTTAAGCCGAAACTGCCATTACCTTGCGCTGGTGGACCTCCCAGAGATGGATGAGGCGGCCTCCGCCTCCGTTACGAACACACCCGAGATTGGAGCGATCACTAAGACGACTTGGTCCGAAATTCGCCAGCATTTATAGCCGAGGGGAAGTTCCAGAAAACTCTGGGCCAAGGCCCTAACACACCCCCAATTCTCATTGGATAACCAAATAAATATCAAAATCTTTTCATTGGTGAATAGGTAAATGTACAAAAATTTTCATTGGCCAACGCCGTAAATTGACGGGAAGAGATAAAAGTGTTGATAACTTTCGAACATTAAAAACAAACACTTAACATTCCAGTTTAGGAAACCTTAATGCACAAAATTACACTTGAATTTTAATCGTTCATATTCACCCCAGAGGGCGCAATCTAAGCTGATAGTAGAGACATCTGTCGAAAAATGTCCAAACTTCTTGTACTAGTAGTTTCCAAGTTTATGTTACAGAGGGCCTTATACAAGGCGCTAGTTTTAAACGTACGGAGCGGGTATACCTCCGGTACAATAATAATAATAATAATAATAATAATAATAATAATAATAATAATAATAATAATAATAATAATAATAATAATAATAATAATAATAATAATAATAATACCTCTTTTCCCATACCTGAGGGTCACGTGTAGCACATGTGGATTTGACCCGTTTTACGGCTGGATGCCCTTTCTGAGAGCAACCCTATATGGAAAGATGTAATTACTATTGTGTTTTCTATATTGAATGGTAGTATAGAGTATGGTTTGAAAATAAAGAGGAAAGTGTTGCGACAAGCACACAAAGAACCAGTCCCCTCCAAGCCAGAAGGCTTAATCAGATAAGATTAAAATCCTCGACTCGGCGGCGATCGAACCCGGGATCATCTGAACCGAATGCTTCAACGCTGAATATTCAGCCAGAGATGATAAGTTGTAGTAATAATAAACTTCCTACAGCTTATCTCATGCATTTCTGGAGGTCACTAGATCTACTAATGCTGATGTTGGTTTTAGCCGGTGGTTCATTAATAATAATAATAATAATAATAATAATAATCATAATCATAATCATAATAATAATAATTCTACCATTCAAAGCATAAAAAAGGAATCTTCGGTCCTTGCACACTTTTAAATTCAAAGCGAAACATGCACTCCCTACCGATCCCATAATAATAATAATAATAATAATAATAATAATAATAATAATAATAATAATAATAATAATAATATACTGGAAGCAATGCCAGGACTCAGCTAAGGGCCCGGTGGTTACTACCCACGCTCCCAATTTGAGAGCCCTGGGACCCTTTTAGTCGCCTCTTACGACAGGCAGGGCATACCGCGGGAGCTATTCTACCTCACTACCCACAGATGGATAGCAGCATGTAAGAATCAGCTAGACTTAACTATGTTACAAGACGCAGAATATAACACACCTAAAATCTACACCACGTATTTAAAAAATAATTTCTGAGGTTCTAAAAGATTTTTCTCGCGTAAGATCTTTTTTTTCTGATGTCGGTAAATCTAACGGTACATGGTCATACAATATTGAGATTTTTTAAATTTCGTGCGGCTATTTCTAGCCGAGTGCAGCCCTTGTAAGGCAGACCCTCCGATGAGGGTGCGCGGCATCTGCCATTTGTAGGTAACTGCGTGTTATTGTGGTAGAGGATAGTGTTATGTGTGGTGTGTGAGTTGCAGGGATGTTGGGGACAGCACAAACACCCAGCCCCCGGGCCATTGGAATTAACCAATTAATATTAAAATCCCCGACCCGGCCGGGAATCGAACCCGGGACTCTCTGAACCGAAGGGCAGTACGCTGACCGTTCAGCCAACGAGTCGGACAATATTGAGATTAGACTCTAGCATACGCCCCCCCCCCCAAATAAAAAAGTGACAGTAGTGTCGGTCTAGGAATTAAACTCAAGAAGTTCCGCAAGTGCACACGTATAACTACAAACAAAAATAACAGCAATCTAAGTTATCGGAATTTTGTCTCGTAAGAGATATTGTTGCTCCACGCACATCGATGGCACCAACCCTACATTGAGAGATGTAATCACTATTGCATATTCTGTATTGGTTGGTAGTATAGTGTATTGTCTGAATATAAAGAGGAAAGTATCGGAACAAACATAAACTCCAGTCTCCGAGCCAGAAGACCTAATCAGACAAGAATAAAATCCCCGACCTGGCTGCGAATCGAGCCCGGTACCCTCTGAACCGAATGTTACGGGGATACCCGTGGAGCAGAAAGAGGTTAAAGAACGTGCCGGGGTGAATGGGTCTATCTACAATATCAAAATTAATTTAAAACTTTAGCAAAGGTTATATTTCTTTAGAATTTCAAAAATCAACAAGTAACAACATAACAGGTACAATTAGCAGTCTTGAAACAAGACTAGGAAAATCCAAGATTAGTGATTTTTACAGATTCTCAAGCCCTTAGTGTTACAATTCCAGAGATACCGGATCCAGTTTACAACTTAAATTCAAACAAGGAATCATGCCCCCAAGGGCAGAAAATCCTCTAATTCAAGAGCACTTGCTCCCAACATACAATATCTAGTCTTCCAGAGGCACTCATTACTCTTACAAAATATTGGAAAAAGAGCTAACAGGCTCTCAGTTTCTTACGACTCAAGGCAACATTACATCAAAATTTACAATCTCTGACCTCTCAAGGCACAACTTACAAATTGAAAGTAATTTTATACCGGGGTATCTAGTACCCAACCTACAGGGCCTTTGCGAAAAAGAACAGGTTAAATAAACGGCCCGAACACAAACTGAATGGAGGCGTACGCTACGCTCCGAGATAATGAAAAAAATATAATCCTAGAGGGCTCTCGGCCAATGAAACAGGGGCTATTTCCAAACTACCGAGGTGGCTCGCATGGAAATTACTTTAACACATTACAGGAGAACACAGTTACAAAAACGTAGTCACCTCAAACCAAGATGAAGGGGAGCTCGAGAGGGTAATTCACTCTCTATCCCCGATTTTATGACGTTTTTACATTAGCCGAAAGAAAGTTACATTTTAGAAAAGTATTGTTACATAATTAAAGATTCGGACTTTCCCCTCGAATAAAGCTGCGGAGGTAGCAAGAAAGATAGATTTTACGTGGCCTTTACCTTATAGATATTCTGTTGACTGAAGAAAGAGGCGCCCCGGCCACCTGCCTTAACACACACACAGAAAGTCGATGATCAATTGACAAGGAAACATGAAAAGCCGAAGTTTATATACCCTCAGGGAAGGTTCGAGAGGATCCTGGGCTAATCAGTACACATCCTCTCAATTGTATTGGTTAAGTTCAAAAGTTACACTCAAAATCGAACAAGAAGCCTGTGATAGGTTAAAAATTAATTACAGAATTTTTTTATTAGCCAGATTCAAAACTAGCGGAAAGAAAAGGAAGTGTTGCCAACCCAAAAATAAATGAACATAGATTCAGTTATGGAAAACCTAGGAATATGAAACTTCTTTAAGTTATAAGTTCTTCCACCTTGCACCAGAGTGCATGATCCGTTTTTTTTTGGTAGTGACATCTGTGAAAAAATGTCCAAACTTCTTGATATATAGCAAACAAAACAAGCAGAAATTCAGTCAGTTTAGAAAACTTCACAATAACACAATTCCTCAATATTTTAGTAGTGACATCTTCTGATTAAAGTTCAAACTTCATGTGGTATAAATTTCACCTTTTGACCGATAGAGAACTTCATTAAGGCGCTTATTTTGAATGCGCGGCGTTGAGGTGTACCTCCCGGTACACTGGCCATTCAGCAAAGGAGTCGGGCATTAATAATAATAATAATAATAATAATAAGAAGAAGAAGAAGAAGAAGAAGAAGAAGAAGAAGAAAGCGACGACATCTCTCGCTAAAGACATTATGACCGGCCGAGTTGGCCGTGCGTGTAGAGGCGCGTGGCTGTGAGCTTGCATCCGGGAGATAGTAGGTTCGAATCCCACTATCGGCAGCCCTGACAATGGTTTTCCGTGGTTTCCCATTTTCACACCAGGCAAATGCTAGGGCTGTACCTTAATTAAGGCCACGGCCGCTTCCTTCCAACTCCTAGGCCTTTCCTATCCCATCGTCGCCATAAGACCTATCTGTGTCGGTGCGACGTAAAGCCCCTAGCAAAAAAAAAAAAAGACATTATGTATAGAAATTAATCGCCGCATTTACAGAAGCGTAACACATAACACTGCCTAAATTTACTACGAACGCGGTTAATAGTATATACACGTCCATCATACTGAAGTAATTATACACATCACAATTACCTTAGTTAACGTAATATGAACTTAGCAGTAAAATAAGTTACTTCACTCCATATTTCCCCACCCCCTAGCTTTGTGAGGAAAGCAACAGTATCTGAAAGCTACACACCCATTGAAGTATGCCATAATCAACTAGACTTAGCTAGGTTACCATACAAAATTGAGTAACGACACAGTAGCCTTAACACACTGATATGTAATAGCATCTTCCGGCTCGTGAGGAAAGCGACGAGAGCTCTCGCTATAGCCATTATAAATTACGTCATGGACATATCAGCGCCGGTGTAAGATTTCTTCAGAATACTGATTGGTTGCGGAATTGTTTTCTAAGTTATTTAAGAAAATGTTCGTTATTGTACCTGATAATGGTGAGCCCATGGTTAACCCTTCCCTTTGACAATAGATTTTGTCGTTGAATGTAAAGCAGTTGTGGTTTAAGGCGGTTCTTTGGTTTGTATTTAGCAAATGCTTGATTTCAAAATAGTTTTGGTTTAATGGATTGAATTTTCAAAAGCTCGTATGTTCTTTTTTAAATCTGTCAGTTTTACGTTTCGGGGGACTGAATCGCATCTCTGTGTACGATATCGCTCGTATTTAAAAAGTTGCTATTGGCTTCCGGTAATTACGTACGTGCCGAGACGAAATGAACAGCATCTCATGGACCACTTATTAAAATGTATTATCTTAAAACTAAATATCGATGTTTTCAACGGAACAACCGATATTCTAAGTGGACATCTTAGCAAAATAACCCTCTATCAGTAGATAGGGAGCCATCTGGTGGCGAATGAGAGTACCATTTCATCAGTACAACAATGATGAATTGAATTAAGACCCTGCGACTTGAGTCATCGTTCAGCACTGAGGGGCTTAGCCAATGGCTTCCCACCAAGGTGATTGCGGTTCGAATCCTGGCCAATGCATGTGGGTCATTTGAAGTGAAGAATAATGACCCTGTGATTTGGATTCCACTATGATTGTAGATCTCATGCTAATAATCACGATATCCAGATTCATGTAAAACTACAAGCTTGCTTGTCACCTTTACAGTTTTCGGAGACGCCGAGATGCCGGATTTTTATCCCACAGGTGTTTATGTGTCTGTAAATCTGCCGGCACGAGGCTGACGTATTTTGAGCATCTTCAAATACAACAAGATTGAATTGGGGTCGAACTCGCCAACTTGCGCTCGGATGGTCATCGCTTCTGAAGTCCGAACCACTCAACCTGGCTAATTAAGTGATACATATTAGTGTCTGATTTGTGTCATAACACGTCACATTTCACCTCCCACTTTCCTCAGTACTGCAGAACTATTACTGAATAGAAGCATAATTTACCGGCATAACTAGGTTAGTGCAGCTCCTTACAAGCGGAAGTGTTGAGATCAGAAATCAATTTTGAGAATTTCTTCCAACATCTCTCACGTTCAGCTACGTGTTTAAATTACCGGAGAAGGATTGTGGTAAATCTTTGCATAGGATTGCACGTAAAATCTCTGCATAGTTTTCACTATATTATTTTAACGGAATATGTTTTGCGAGAAGCTTACTAAATAACTAACTTTGTGAGTCGATTTCACATTCAACTCATGGATGCGGAAATATATTCTTTTGTTGCTTTGTTTTGCTCCCTCGTGTTTCACTTAGCTTGCAGCGTTCGTTTCTCTTTCCGTAACTGTATGCTACATTTCATATGGACGTCATGGACTTCAACAGACCTTAAAGAATAAGAATAATAATAAGAAAAAGATTACATTAGATATATTTTTTCTGGCAAGTTTGGCGCCATTTAGTCTTCTCTTTAATCTAACAGCCGGGCTGAGTGGTTCAGGCGGTTGAGGTCCTGGTCTTCTGACCCCAACTTGTCAGGTTCGATCCTGGTTCAGTCCGGTGGTATTCAAAGGTGCCCAAATATGTCAGTCTCGTGTCGGTAGATTTACTGGCACATAAAAAACTCCTGCGGGACTAAATTCTGGCACCTCGGCTTCTCCGAAAATCCGTAAGAGTAATCAGTGGGACGCAAAGTTAATAACATTATTACTCTTTAATCTGACCAGATTGCGAGATACGTTGTATATACGTTGATATTGACAAGAAATAAAAAGCACTTACAACTATTAATTTAACGGAACAGCAATACCGATAATTACAGGATTTTAGTGATGGATGATGATGATTATCATCATCATCATTGATCACAAAGTAGTAAAAATCTACAGAAGTTATTAACGTATACAACTGAATCCTTACTACTTAGTCTGTCTGTTAGGTCATCAGCCCAGAGGCTGTTTGGATCCTCAAATAGCACCACCAAAGGCTATGCAGTTATAGGGAAACTGAAAAAACCAATGGCAGAGCCCAAATGGGGCATACTAGGCAAGATGAGGAGTGAGGTAGTTTGCCATTGCTTTCCTCACTGGACCAGAAGGTGCCACTGGATCACGACTGATCCTATGAGCAACACCTTTCATAACACTCAGACAGTAGTTGTGCTCCAAATGTCATTACTCAGCACCACCCATACCCCAGCAGCTTCCATATTGTCACAGCCATGGATGGGACTGGGACTTCGATGCAAGCTACATTTTGCTCTGGCCTGTGCCAAGAGACGGATACAAAAATACTGCATCCATCAAAAAATGGCAACAGGCTATACTACTCAGTAGCTACAAATAATCAAATAACTACTTAGAATCGCTATAGCTAACAATTTACAATTGGAGAAATTAATAAAGTACTGAGGGAAATAGAAGGTGAAATGTAATGTGTTATAACATAATTTGAGTTGAGTATCTTGAGTCTAGTACAGGTGGCTTCTCTGGTACGGTGAGGTAATAATAATAATAATAATAATAATAATAATAATAATAATAATAATAATAATAATAATACTAATAATAATAATAATAATAATAATAATAATAATAATAATAATAATAATAATAATAATAATAATAATAATAATGTTCGTTGATTTTACTTCCCACGGGCTAAGTTGACGGTTTTAGGAGACCTCGGTATCCGGGAATTTTGGTTCTTAGTCGTTCTTCTATGTATTTGATTTCCTTCAAATACCAGCAGATTGAGGCAGAATCGAACCCACCTTCTTGAGCTGAAAAAGCCAGACCACTACCGCCGAAACCGCCCAGGACTATTAGACGGGTATTACAGGTCAGTGTTCGTTACCTTAAGTATAACGTATTAGAAATGTTGCCTGGTCCGAACCCCAAGGTCAACTGACCTTAAGAAGAATTTCCGTGGTTTCCCATTTTCACACCAGGCAAATGCAGGGGCTGTATCTTAATTAAGGTCATGGCCGCTTCGTTCCCCTCTCTTAGCCCTTTCCTATCCCATCGTCGCCATAATACCGACCTGTGTGTGACATGACTCTCAGTGCTTCCTGGTTAGGTTTTCTTTTTGCTAGTGGACTTACGTCGACACAGATAGGTCTTATGGCTAGTTAGAAGTTTTTAATAACTTGAGCTTTCCAGTGTTGTCAACACGTGGTACATTGACACTGTATAAATTGATCACCCACTCAAAATCAGTTTTAAAAAATTATCACGTAATGGCCAAGTGAAAAGCCCGAATTACATTATACGAACTAAACATAATATTATTAGCCGGAGTGAGTGGCTCAGACGGTTGAGGCGCTGGCCTTCTGACCTCAACGTGACAGGTTCAATCCTAGCTCAGTCCGGTGGCATTTGAAGGTGCTCAAATACGTCAGCCTTGTGTTGGTAGATTTACTGACATGTAAAAGAACTCCTGTAGTGTCTATATATTATTATTATTATTATTATTATTATTATTATTATTATTATTATTATTATTATTATTATTACCGTATTATTATTACATCATAACAGCTACACTGTGTATTACTGACCTTTCCTTCTACCTATATCTTAGAAGTATGCTAAACGTGTAAAATAACTACAAAGGCACTTCAGAAATAAGATAACAAGAGCTCTCATGGATGAACTTCATATTAAAGGCTCATATAATGCACCCATAAGGCGAATAGCCGAAGGGAGGAATTAATTAAATTATTAAACTCATATATGTGAATACTGCAGATAGCGAGTCAGAGCCAATAATTTGACAAAGTTCCATACAGAGACCACACAGGCTGGAAATATATCCCCAGAAATTCTTTAAAATCACGTACCGGAAATAGGTTTGACTAAAGGCATTCTGCAATAAACTTTATGATGCCGACTGCTGCGAAACTTTCTAGTAAGCTTTCCCACGAGAAAGGAGACATCGGAATGTGCAACTCCTTATTTGTGTGAGAGATACAGAGAGTATACCTGTCACCCCTCTGCGAAAAGTGGTTGAGTCCGAGTGTGAACACGACGGCAAATTTCAGCCAATCAGAAAATTGCAAAATTAAACCGCCCTGTTCCAGCGGGAATATTTATCTAGATTTTCATGATTTGGTGACGAGAGAAGTAGAAATATACTGTGTTCCAATCTGGGAATAAAGTTTGAGGAATCGTTTGTGTGGATATGTGATTAATTATCTCATAAATAATAAGTTATCTGCGTTAAAGTCTGTTGCTTGGAAAAATGGTTTCACCCACAGGACTGAGTCTCATGGCGGGAAGACACCATATCGCGATCACAAAATAATCCCAGTGACGCGGGGGAGCGTGTATAAAAATGAACGATCATTTTTGGTATTTGAATGCTACGTAAAAATCACACAAATTTTTAGAATCACCAGAGTGTATTTACTGAATATTAAATCTACGGACAGTTGGAAAATTAATCCAAGGTGTCATATCACTACGCCACACCCCTCCAGTTGGAGTACTTGGAAGGCGGAGTCTACTGAATTTACAAAACTGTTGGTGGCACTTGGCGGAACATCCAGTCTTGGTTGAATTTTGAGAGTCTACGGTCTAGTCTTCAAGACGTGTAGCGCAGAGGGTAACTAAACCCACTATTATTCAGTCATCGTTTAATGTGTGATCGGTGAGTTGAATAAGGTGATGGACTTTGGAGAACTCTTATAATATTACGAGACCAGGTTGTATAAAATGTTGTGGACACTTAGTACATTCTGATACATTTTTCCTACCATGATGTTTTAGAAATGGACATTTTAATGTGTTAAGCTCACGGAGGAAGCAGACGAATTATGGTATTTTTCAGAACATTTAGGCTCGCAGCACTTCCCTAGCTCACACGTAACCTATGCAGTAGTAATTGAGTGGAGAAGTCATTACATTCTGAAGGACAACATTTTTTTTTGTTTTCCTCCGTGCATGACCAGTAAAACATCGCAATTAGATTTTGCATTGTATAAAAATTTACTGTTCATTTGGGACACTTGGATCCAGTACTAGTCGTGCTAATATGAAGGTGAGACTTGGTTACTTAGGAATGTAATGGGGAAAAGGACTGGACGTACACATTCTATTTCCGAGCCAGGAGAATGACATTTAATCCCTAGAACAAACAATGCAGGGAGGAAGCTTTGCAGACCAGGTGAAAAGGACACGGGCAGCGAGGTAATTCTGTTTCTGGCAATGAAATCCCAACTCTATGTTTGCTAATTCTTTTATATTGTGTAAATTATATTTTATTTTAATATAAGCTTCAAGAGTGCGTGTGTTTCAACTGATTTCCGAGTGCTACGTAATTAAAATGGATCCAAATCGTGTGTGTGAAATATTATGTAATCCCAGCAAGATGTGCAAGATGAATTAAACACGATGTAACGGGGATAATGAGGATGCAGCCCACCTGTCAGCACATAAAAGGTAAAGAGCATGTTGTATTTATATGATTTGTAATTAATAATGACGTGAATAATTCGTGGTCCGTTTAGGTTTAAAATTTCATGTATTTTTTGTATATAGAAAAATGTCACGTACCGGAGGGAGCGTAGTTGCGTTCACTGTCATTTTTGTAGCGAGACCAGGGCAATTACATCTAACGATTCGGGATGTAAATGCCAGGGACTCGATAAATAATAATAATAATAATAATAATAATAATAATAATAATAATAATAATCATAAACTCTTTTGAAGTTCTTGTCAATTTTATTTGAATCATTAAATGACATGATGTTTTATGGTGATGATTTATGGATCATTTTTTAATTTACATTAGGTATTTCATGTTCAGATTATTTCGAAGCCTTATCATAATAATAATAATAATAATAATAATATTTTTGTTTTGTTTTGTGGATTGTTGTCAAGTCATTTTAAGTTAGCCGAAGTGATTTCATTCGGAGAGCCGTCATGTATCGTGATGTGTAATTTGCAGCGTATCCGATTTATTTTACCTTACGTGATCACAGTTAGACGATGAGTTTTTTGATATCTCTTCCTTGTTTTGATTGGTGTATGTTTTTCAAGTGCACGATTTTTTCTTGTGAGTATGTTTGGCAGGCAATCTTGTTTTATTACACTCAGCTTTAAAGTGAGGAATCACTGCCGTCCAGCTCTGAAATACATGGCAACTTGTGGAATAGAAATGAAAGATCGAAGTATGAGAATAAATAAGAAATATTATCCCTGATGGTAATAGTTTTTAGGTGGAAAATAGAGTCTTGAGGACCATATCGTACATTTGTCGTATTTGTGATTATGAGAACGACAGAATGAATTAGTGAAAATGTTGAGCCCGTGTGAAAAAGAACGAGGCTATATTAATATATAATGCTTCGTTGAAAAAGGAAAATAATGAGATAAAATGGGAATTGAATGTTTATCAGTTCAAGAAATATTGAGTTTAAGTTTACGGCAGTATCCGTATGACAGTTATAGGCGGAAGGTTTAAGTACGCAAATATGACCAGGAATGACATAACGCTCGGAGATATTTCTATATGGGCTGAGTTGAGGCATGAAGCAGAGCGGACTAGCAATGAATAATTTTGGAAAGTAATATTGTGATCAATTGTGATGTGTATTTCCTTTTCATTTTACTATGAATTCGAGAATATCAGTTTCAGACATTACGTCTTGAGTTATGGGATTACCGCCAGATACACCTCAGCGTTTAGGAAGTTTGTTTCTTGACAGCGAAGTTTTGCATTTCTGCGTTTTTCTATTTATTTTTCGACGTAGGTGTTGATCACGTTATTTTGAGATTTGTTCCTTTTTATTATTTTTCTATTTTCGATTACTTTTTATGTTTTGATTTTTTTACCGTGTTTTTATAGTGTAGACGCCAAAGGTACGTGGGTATTTGTTGTATTTTTGTAATTTGAGTGTAGGTGCAGTTAGGTTATTTTGGCATTTTGATCTCTTCTTTTGTTTTGATCACCATGTTTTACCGTGCCGTGTATATTTTGTAAATTAAATTTTCAAGGGTTAGTTTAATAGGACCACCTAGTATTCACAGTCAAAATCAATTACAGCAGGTTCTTTACGCAGACATGAAGGCACCGTAAATAAATAAAATTAGATGCCACTACAAGTTAAATTTATGCAAATGAACCGACCTTTAATAAAAGGTTATGTGAACAAAGCCGCATATTTGGTTCAATTAAATGGAATCTGCCTCCATCAACTATCAAAGTAACACATTTTGGTTATTCTCAATAAAGTGTAGACAGCGGCAGGTAAGATTAAAGTGGTGTAAAGGCGAGTTCATTTGATTAATGTAAAGACTGAGGCACATAGCCCAACATTTTTATTTTTGTTGTGAATGTACAGAACTATCACAGTGAATTAATGTAAGGTGTATGATGGCAGAATATTTAACTGCATAGTTAATTTCGGTTTTTTTGAAGCACAGTTTTTGTGTTAATTTTTGTTCAGCCACCAGTTATTTTATGGGGCAAAGTTTATATAATTTAAAATTGATATTTTTTATATAAGGAGATATGTGTTCATGGGTTTTTCTATCTTTCTTTCTTATTTTGTTTGACTTAATATTGCTTGTTAACAGTTGGGTAAACCGGCAGATTGAGAAGTCTGGATTTGTGAATTTTTAAGACACCCATTAGTGATCTCAGATTATTTGATTAATTAATTATTTAATAAGTTATATAAATCTCAATACTTTTCAGTTAGATTGTAAATCTGAGATATTTTCTTTGAGTGGTGAGTTTTGGTCGACCACTGGTTTCGTCGATAGTAGCGTCAATCGACGTACGATTTATATGTTTATGGTGACGTTTTATTATTTTAATTTGTGACCTACATCCAAGTTTATTTGTAGTTTGTTTGGGAAGATCTTGAGTTTCGTTACTTCCTGTTATTTTCTTAAAATCCATTTTATTTTCATTTCGTTTTAAAATTTACTTTTTCTTTTGCAATTTTTTGTTAATAAAATTTTTGATCATTTAATTTCAATTCAGTCTTGGGTACCGTTATTTGTAGTTAGTTGACCCACCGTTATTTTTACTTCCTCACCCCCATTTTGTGTGGCCCGACAACCTCGAGGAAAGCTGAAGGACGTTCCACGCCCAAGGAGAGAGAGTCTACGTGAGAGGAACGTATTTTTGATGTTTTTATTTGCAGGAGCAGCCGGAGCAATAGTTGATCAAGAAGAGCACCACCACACATGCCTTGAAAAGGGCACAATAACGATACGCAGTAGTAGGCCACTGATACAAATTACTTGTTCAACATAGGCATCATTCTTGTCCAAATATTTCATCCAGCGGTACACCAATATATCGATGGCGGAAGAAAAGTCCCTTAAGCCACGTCATTAACGCATGCTTAAACCGCAGTATCGTCGTTGAATCGATCACCACTCTGATGTTTCTTCAATAGAACGAAGAGTTGAAAATCACTGGCTACCTGGTTCGGGACTGTAGGGAGGATAGTATGAATGGTCCATTTCTTCACCCGTGGAGTTACAGTGAATGCTGCTATTGGATGTAACACGTTGGAGCGTCTTCTGATAGCAATTCGCAGAAAACGACCTGAAATTCTGTCAACAGGCGTCGTCTTGCGGCATGACAACACGAGACCACACGCACTCAATATGGCACGTGAATTGTTATGGCACTTCTAGTCGGGTGTACTGGCTTCAGCTCCAGCAACTGGACGCAGATTACCTTCATGCCTGCATCGATACCTTGGTGTACTGTTGGAGGAAGTGCTTGAGCAAGAATGGTGACTATGCCAGTAGTAACGCGTGCCAATGCCCTACTACTGCGTATCCTTCTATCTGCCCGTAAAGTCAAGTTTTCTGGTGTGAGCTCTTGCTAACTTATTATTTGAATACACATTAAAGAATATAATTAACTGCGTTCTCCTCGGTTCTACTGGCATCATTCTGTGAATGAATAATTAAGCTGCTTCTGGTGATAATTATTCCAGCAAAAAAATTATCTCAATAATGTGACCTTATGCAGCAATGCTACTAAAGCTTCCTACAAATCCATAGATCTTATTCCAAAATCATTAAGATTCAAATTACCAGCTAGTATATTGGTTTATCTTCTGTTAACAATATCTGTATCGCCAATCTGGAAGCTGAATTCATTCTCAAAATATGACATTAAAAATTGTATACTAGCAGAGAAATAAAAAATCCAAGACAGTTCTTAAGGGATATTATTTATTTTACTGTAGATATTAGAGATCCCAGTATTCTCGACCATTTCAAGAAAATATACTACTCAACCCTGTAATTGGTGAGTGGCAGGCTGCTCTTATTTCATAGAATTTTCCTAGGAAACCATAAATTCTGAGATATTCCCCTGCTTAATACAGAACAATACATTCCTCCAAAGGACAGAAATTAACAAAGCAGCACAGATGATGTAACCAGCGTGGTTCCAGAGTGTACATCACATGGAAATGATGCGTACAAGGTCCTTAAAGATGGTTTAAATTCTGAAAAATTGTGATCAGCATGAATCTTACACCCTTCACCTTGAGATGTCTATCGATAAGGATTTATTGAAAGGAACAATATTCAGAAGTAATTCCAGTTCCTCACAGAAGCTGTAACATAAATTTAATGAAGACGTTCTGAGAACCACTGAAACGGATTTGTAGAATGTATTTTTACGCGTAATTAATGAATTTTCTTATCGTTAATAGGCTACCGGCCTTAAATCGTGCAGCAGCCCTATCGGTGAGCTGCTGATGGAACAGAACATGGACATGTGGTATATCAAGCTACTGTCAATCGGCGAGCTGCGATTAGTTGTGGATTACCGAAACAACTGAAACGCCTAGTGTTTCTTATTACACAAGTGATCAAAACAGCGTCAGGTATTCAGAACGCAGTCGTTAGCAATAAAAAGCATGAAGCACGGTACAGTACTTACCTGTCTGGGCATAGCACCTACGGTTTAGTGAAATCAGTGAGATTAGGTGTTCAACTTGAAGTCCTAGAGACCAGGATCGCACCCTTTCGAATTCATTTCATAGTGTGAAATGTATTTCTCGACGAGTCTCGATATACAGGACGTCCTAACTGGTTTTGTATAAAATATTATTACCATGGTTTATTCATTCTCTCGATAGATTTTCAACTGACTTCCTCGGCTAGCGCTTAATTAAGTTGACATAAAAACAAATTCATGCGTTTGAGGGAAGAAAATTAGTCATCAAAATAACCTCCATGTTTTCCACGACTTAAAGCCATCTGGACATGACGTTGTTTCTATGTGTGCTAATAATCCTATATTGTTTACTAAAAGTTTAACAAGTAAGACTTGTGACGTAACTTGTATTCTCACGAAGTGTTCACTTTATTTCCTCGCAATGATCGTTGCAACGAGAGGAGGATAGACAATACCTGTGTCGTGTATAAAGTTGTATACTGGTATAGAATCTATCACCATATATATTCGTAACAGCTTAGGCTCTCCTGGCCGCAGTCTCGACGAATATAGAATAGAATGGTCCGTGATTCATTACTGATCTGCAGAGTGAATGGACCCTTGAAACTTCCAGGCACAGTTTCCGGTTTATCGTTGGGAGCTAGGAACCCAACTGGACCACAGCCTGCAAGACCTGAAAGTTTTTCCCATATTCATGGTTCTCCTTGTTTACAAAATAGCCAGAATAAATTGGTTTCATCCAGAGCCCATGTGAATAAAGGACGCTAGTCACAGTATTTATTCTTGATAAATACTGAAAATGTATATTAATTAAACCTCGTGTTTACCACACATTCCACCACGCCATAAAAAATGTCACAAATCAGCACAACCATCAGAGTAACGAAGATTAGAATACACACACTTTCTAAGTATCGTATATGAGACTGATGTAACGATGTTACAAAACTCTAACTTAGGCAACAACTACTGCCGGAAAAAGACATGTGGCTTGTGAGATTAAGAGATAAGAAATTTGAAGACATACTTGGGCTCATTTTTCTTCTTTCTTTTGCCACATTTCCCCCTTCATGGTTGGGTGGCTGGTGTAAAGTGTGGCGCACATGTGGAATTGGCCCTGTTTCACGACCGGATGCCCTTTCTGACGACAACCCTTTATGAGCGGATGTATACACTATTACGTGTCTCTGTGGTAGTTTGCAGTGTAGTTTACTGCGTTAATATGAAGATATGTGTATTGAAACAGCCCGCGAGTCAGAGTAATTGAACAGACGCGGATAAAATCGGCTGAAAATCGAACCAGAGAACCTCTGAATCGCGATTACTGACAATTCAGCAAAAGATTCGAACACACTTTGGGTCATAAGTTCAATTTATACGAATGCAGAGTGTAAACTCTAAATGGAACTGAACCACTATTTTCGTTACTAGGTATTTGCAGAAATTCATCGTTATAAGGTATCCTCGAAGTGGTTTTCCGTGGTTTCCCACTTCTCCAGGCGAATGCCGGGGTGGTACCTAACTCAAGGCCACGGCCGCTTCCTTCCCTCTTCCTTGCCTATCCCTTCCAA
Source organism: Anabrus simplex (assembly GCF_040414725.1). Classification (NCBI taxonomy): domain Eukaryota; kingdom Metazoa; phylum Arthropoda; class Insecta; order Orthoptera; family Tettigoniidae; genus Anabrus; species Anabrus simplex. The sequence goes on from NC_090266.1 coordinate 307,711,606, forward strand.
TCTTCCCATCCCTCCACAAGGCCCCTGTTCAGCATAGCAGGTGAGGCCGCCTGGGCGAGGTACTGGTCATACTCCCCCGTTGTATCCCACGACCAAGAGTCTGAATTTCCAGGACACTGCCCTTGAGGTGGTAGAGGTGGGATCCCTCGCTAAGTCCGGGGGAAAAACCGAACCTGGAGGGTAAACAGATGATGATGATGAGGATGATGATATTTCATTTTAACCGCATTGCTCTTCGAAGAGGAAAAAATATTATCACGTAACGTTTCCCAGTTTGACATGATCGACATGTAGCCTATACAAAGAAGGGAAGGAAATTCCTACAAATAAAAGCTGTTTTTATCATTAGCTTTACGTCTTAATACCTGACTGCATTGATACGGAGTTCTTTGGCTTACTGGGGTACTACCCAACACTATAAGTGCCCATCCGAATTTGATATTAATCCCGTCATATTAAATTGATGAGTTACAGTGGCGGCGTGGAGTAGTGGCAATATCTGTGTGGAACCTTCAGCGACTCAGCCAAGGCGAGATATGCAGTGTCGTTTTCTTCTTTATCCACCCTATCGATGCGGAACCGGTATCAATGTATAACAAGTTATCTGAATGTATTAGCAGTTGATTGCGGGCGTTATTCGGGAATGTTCCGATCGTGAACTGTTACGCAATGAGGTTTCAGTCAGTTGCTATGATTAACCTGTGAAGATTTCATGCGCATGCTTGGCTAGAATGGAAGCGCAGCCTTCATTCTAGATGTGGAGTCTCCGGAGTACTGAAGCCACCATGAGGTCGAACACCTTCGCCCAAATATAATAAAAATGTTATAATGTAATTTCCTTCCACGTCCTTCTAAAGGAGAGCCTCCGTGGCTCAGACGGCAGCGCGTCGGCCTCTCACAGCTGGATACCGTGGTTCAAATCCCGGTCATTCCATGTGAGATTTGTGCTGGACAAAGCGGAGGCGGGATAGGTTTTTCTCCGGGTACTCCGGTTTTCCCTGTCATCTTTCATTCCAGCAACACTCTCCATTCTCATTTCATAGCATCTATCAGTCATTAATAAATCACTTTGGGAGTGGCGACCCCATCGTACTAATAGCCTATATCTGTTTCATTCATTCCATCCCTGACCCGGTCAATGACTGGAAAACAGGTTGTAGGTTTTCGTTTTCATCCTTCTAAAATATTTCACGATCTTCTCACTTTTTTTTATGTAAATTTTCCCTATTAGTTTATGTAGTATCAAACTTTCTATTTCTACTTACTTTGGTTTGTGGAAGATTTGTGATCTGATGCAATTGTTAGATTTGACTTGTAGTCATGTGTGTGAGAGTTATTTCTTCAAGGCAAGTATTTTCTCAGGTCAACGTCCGTAAAGATAATAATTATAAACTTTAAACTTAAAATCATTGCCTATAAAGCATATTTTCAGTTCTAATTTTGATGTATAAATTTGGAAGAGGCATTAGTTGAATTCTCCTAGAATTAAATTGCACTACGTTGAAGACATTTTTTCGCGAGTCGTCTAGACGTATTCTATAATGATCTTGGCATGGCTAGGTGTTAGAAATAATATTAATTAAACATTTAACTTAATAAGCTGTGATGTTGCTCATCACTACGATAATGAGTGTATTTAAATATTGCTACGGTTAAAATTTTTTATGCATGTCGGTGACATTTGAAGAAGATGCGGAAGTTATGTGTTCAATTTATTATGAATTGCCAGTGGAATAAGCAGCTAGGTCGTCGTGTCTAAAATTATGTGAATTATGGACCAGATTGTGGAGCACGTGTTTGATCTGGTTATTCCCATTTGATCAAATATAATGTTAATGAAGTGATAATAATTTTCATCTTATTCAACTCAAATTAAGGTGATGTTAATAGAGTACAAGCCCACTCTAGGCGTGACGAAGAGTAATTAAGAGCATTGGAATCATCTTTTGACTTACTCCTACGGTGTAGTTAATTCATATCTGCATTATTTCTATTATTTGACGATATAGACCTAACAAGTTACACATTCTTAATTCTGTCACACATTTAATAACAAACGATGAACTTCAGAGGATAGCATTTATAAGATCCTTAATTAATCGACTCTAGCCTATCCTGACCTTAAACAAGACAAAGTGTAAAATAAACTTCTAAACAGCGTGTATCTTGGGTGTGTTGATTTTGGATCTGATTTTTATGATACAGTATTTTGTATACTCAGTTGCAGATATCGGTATTGTGTTTTATCATTGCGTAGTCGTTGTGTGATGACTTTTCATTGCATTCTGCCGCAATGAAGTTGATGTTTCTGCGTTGCTTTGGTTATCTTTGTCTAAACTGGAGAGTGTTTTCATACTTTACTGTTGCCAAATGGCAGAGTTGTTGATAGTTCTGGCCAAATCATCACATATTTTAGAATTAGGGAAATCCAATGATGTTCACTGATGAAATGATGTAAAGAAGACTGCGTTAAACGACTTATAAGTTAATGCAAAGAATGATGTCAATTTAGTTAGGAAGAGCGGTAAGTAATTTCACATACTGAACATTTTCAAGATTGAGAATTCAGTTTTATTTTAAATGTAAATAAACTTAGGGTTATTTCAATTAATTAGTTTTCCTGTAGACATTTTGCTATTACTTCAGCTGAATTATATAATTTTTATATGCTATTGTGGTCAGAGTAATGTTTCAATAAGTTCAACTGCGATGGTGAGCGATAATACGAAATTTCATTGACGATTATTATTTAATCGAATATCGAACACGTTTTTCCAAGTTTAATTCGGTTTGTTTTATTTGCTGACGATAATAAATGAGTGTATGTCAAACTGAATGATATGTAAAGCTAATTTCAACTATGCAATACATTGAGAAAATACATTAATCCATCGAGCTTTCATTTTCAATGTATGTTGACTTTATTGATTTTGAGGTTCGTTATTTAACGTAACGTCGTTAAAATTTCTTAATACAGGCTGTTTCCATACCTGTTGGATATTATTTATATCCTTTGATTTTATCCAACCTTAATGACCCTGTAGTAACTATCGGATCACACGAACGGTCTACCCCGTGAGATCGTCGTGTCGGGCGCTTAGCATTAACGGGGGGCAATGACACCTTACAATGCTGTAACATTCATTTGGTTTCCTATCTTGAACAAAACCATCATTGTATACCGTAATGTAAATAATGAACTATTTGACTCTGTCTAGAATATTTATTCCCTTGCATAGCATCTATCTTAGGCCCTGGATTCCTTAATGTGATTGTGAAAATGGTACCCTGTTCATTCTTCCACTCAAGAGTAATTGCTTGGTGACTGTCAAGGCTCCTAGCAGTTAGAACGAACTTTAGAAACAAATATAGCAGTAAGTTGTTGTGGCTATTGCTAGCCTGATGCAGCTCAGCCCTAGGGCGGGCGGAATCTGTCGTGTTTGAGTGTAGTGGAGGATGGGCATGTCCGAGTTGCAGAAATGTTGGGGACAGTACAAACAATCTGTCTCGGAACCAAAGGAATACGCCTTTTAACATTAAAATCCCTCGGCCCTGCCGGAAATCGAACTCTGGGCCTCGAAGACCGAAGTCCAATACGCTGACCAATCAGCCAATGAGCCGGACAGAAACATATATCATTACTTGTAAATGTGTTTTAGAATTTATCTTGAAAATATCATCTCGCTTAGGTCTCCGTGTATAAATACAAGTAACTGGAGTCTTGCTCTATCATAATAATAATGTTATTAGTTTTACGTCCCACTAACTACTCTTTTACGGTTTTCGGAGACGCCGAGGTGCCTTAATTTAGTCCCGCAGGAGTTCTTTTACGTGCCAGTAAATTTACCGACACGAGGCTGACGTATTTGAGCACCTTCAAATACCACCGGACTGAGCCAGGATCTAACCTGCCAAGTTGGGGTCAGAAGGCCAGCGCCTTAACCGTCTGAGCCACTCAGCCCGGCTGCTCTATCATAAAATGCATTCACGAGTACCATCAAGTTGCAAACTATCGCTAGTTAGATGAGTGATATTGCAAGTGATTGACAGTCAAACTATACGACTCGTAGAAGTCTTGGAATTTGAGTGTTCCCCAAATAAGAAAAATATTCGGTATTTAATATGTCTCCAGAGCAGAGTTTCCCAGCTGGGCACCCATTGAGGCTAGTCCAGTGTGGCCGGGCTTGCTTGTTTGAAATGTTGGCAGTTCACGTACTAAGCGTGCGTCACAGTCAAGCTAGAGAGCCAACACACTCGGCACGGGACAGGAGCAGTGACGTTCGATAGCGACTACGAAGCTCTCCTCGCACCATTCAACGAAATGTTCATTGAAGTGCAGTATTTAAAAAAAGACAATATAATCCCAAGAAAAAACGGCCTTTTAAAAATATTCCGGTTTGATTTATACTGCCCTTGATATTAATACACATAAATATCATCATCATCATCATCATCATCTGTTTACCCTCCAGGTTCGGTTTTTCCCTCGGACTTAGCGAGGGATCCCACCTCTACCGCCTCAAGGGCAGTGTCCTGGAGCTTCAGACTCTTGGTCGGGGGATACAACTGGGGAGTATGACCAGTACCTCGCCCAGGTGGCCTCACCTGCTATGCTGAACAGGGGCCTTGTGGAGGGATGGGAAGATTGGAAGGGATAGGCAAGGAAGAGGGAAGGAAGCGGCCGTGGCCTTAAGTTAGGTACCATCCCGGCATTCGCCTGGAGGAGAAGTGGGAAACCACGGAAAACCACTTCCAGGATGGCTGAGGAGAGAATCGAACCTACCTCTACTCAGTTGACCTCCCGAGGCTGAGTGGACCCCGTTCCAGCCCTCGTACCACTTTTCAAATTTCGTGGCAGAGCCGGGAATCGAACCCGGGCCTCCGGGGGTGGCAGCTAATCATGCGAACCACTACACCACAGAGGCGGACACACATAAATATACTTTCCCGTATTTACACATTGAAGGAAAACTGACATTACAAGTTTTGTGTTATAATGTATTAATACACGAGGTTGAAGCGTGCAAGCTGCGATTTACAATTTCTTGGAAGGGAATGACAGAATTTGCACCAGGTAAATTCCTGTTATTCATTCAAAGAAACGTAATATATTTACATACTTAAACCAGTTGAACGATTGATTTTTGATGGTGTTATAATGATATGTGACTTTCCCTGTTCATTGAATTTCTGGAAATAATATTTAAGACTTATCATCAGGCGTCCATTGATAACAGCTAGCCTCTAAATAGCGAGTGAGTTTCATCACTAGCGAAAACACAGATATTTACTATCCAAACACAACAACACTCTAAATGCAACAACAAGTAGATAACCAGTATGACTTCAAATTACATAGTGATGTAACTAATGTTATTCCCGTGTGACCTGCTCTCAATATGTTACGGGCTAGGTTGAATTATGTAATAGCACTCAAGAATGGCAAAGTCGCGCAGGGCAGGATAAGCTAATAGGCCACGATAAAAAAGCAGTGCAGAACGTATGGGCCCAAGAGCGAGGGGAAGACGGAGAAGCAAAAGGTAAAGGGAAAAGGGACACATTCCTGCAGTAATAACAATGGCGTATGGCCTCCGAAGAGGTCTGGTGCTGGTCTTTTTCTCGTAGACGGCCTATTAGACGACCTGCATGCCTGTGAAGGTGAGGGCCCTACTTAGGATGAATTCTAATGCTGAATACGCCACACACACCCAGCCCCCGAGTCATTAGAATTAACCAATTAAGGTTAAAAACCCCACCCGGCCGGGAATCGAACCCGAGACCCTCTGAACCAAAGGCCAGCACGCTAACCATTTAGCCATGGAGCCGGACATTCCTGCATTACGAATTAATTATAAATATAATTCCGTAACGTTCGTGTATTCAGTTCAAACAGGGCAAGAAAAACCAAGTTACGTGATAATATTCCGCATATCTATAATAACATAAACATATACAACAATTAAAAGAAACGGCCAGCGTAACGAATGATATGTAGTGCGGTAACCATACGACCGACGTAAATGGGGGCTAACTTTCAAGTGACAGCGGCAAGAAAATCAGGAATAAAATACGTAAAGCTAAATACAATAGTATGATTTTCAGATCAAAAATAATTACACGTGATACCATGAAATAAAGAACAAGTTAGTTTGTGAACTAGCAATCAAGCATAATTGATAGCTGCTGAGTCTTTCTCACAGATATGTAGGCACACGGTCCGGCTCCATGGCTAAATGGTAAGCGTGCTGGCCTTTGTCCACAGGAGTCCCGGGCTCGATTCCCGGCAGGGTCTGGAATTTTAACCATAATTGGTTAATTCCGCTGGCACTCGGGCTGGGTGTATGTGTCGTCTTAATTATCATTTCATCCTCATTACGACGCGCAGGTCGCCTACGGGGGTCGAATCAAAAGACCTGTATCTGGTGAGCCGAACTTGTCCTCGGGCACTCCCGGCACTAAAAGCCATACGTCATTTCATTTTTCGTAGGCACACGAACATTTAGTGGCTATGTGCTGGTTGATACCAGTTTTATAACTTGGCTATCAAACGCGGCAAGCTAAACATGGTATGAAAGCGTAAAGCGAGAAAGATGGGAACCAGCCTGGTGTTCGTAACTTAATCTAGTCTTCCGAAAAGTACTTGAATTTACCATGATCAACAAGACCGAAGTCCACACAACAGTTCCCAAGGATTTCCAATAAACACACACGTAACCTTGGTAGACATAAGAAAGGGTGATTAGAATTCAAAGACTTTGTCAGTCCTGAAATACCTTCAAAGGTCATCTGCTGTTTTCGAAAATAAATAACCTCATTGAGCCGAGGTTACACACAGTTTCAATTTACACGTTTAGCTGGAGGGGGGGGGGGGGGAACCCTATTTTTTTGAAAGGAATAAACCAGCTTCGCAGAGATATATTATTCACCCCTCGGTTTTGACAAGTTCTAACGCACATACAAAACCTAGGCGTGTGCGTCCGAGTTTTCGTTGCTTCAGAGTCCAAGTGACTGGGTTAAAATTTAAAATACCCACTGTCCTGCAGCTTTGCTTGGCCTACCTTTTCAGTTCATGGATGAGCAGCCAGACGGGAAAGACCTCCGTCGTATCAAGTCCAAGTTAGTGTACACATGTTAGGCGACAATTGACTTTGTTTCAAGGCGAAACGTGAAAACGTGACTTAAATAAATTCACCAGTCACAGCAAACTAATAGTTCTGTAAAGAAGTAAATGGGTTGATACTGATAATATTCCTTCTGCACAAGGTGACGTGGTACGCACGAAGGTCGCTCGGACGCATTTTAATGAAAGATTTGAAGTTGTGCGGGTCCGAGCACAGGCACAGTAGTGATTCAGCGATAGCAACGCGAGTTGAAGGTCCATTCTATGATAGTGTTGCTGATGAGTTTGTCAGATCACTTAAACTCGAGCAACAACTAGCCACAGCTTATCCGCCTTATCCTTACTATAATAGGAATGTTCCTAATGCCTACCCCTCTTAAAATATAATAGTGAAAACAGTAGTCCATTGCGAATAATACAAAAACATTTTGAGGTACCGGTAAACTCTTTATTGCATCCGGTCAATGCACGTAAACAGAACAGCAGTAACTAATATCTTACAGCATATGTTATCTTGAAAATAACCTGGGTTTCTGTCTACTGGAATTTAAAAAATAACACTATCCCCTTAATATTCAAATGAATGTTCAGCGTTCATTGACTTCACGGCCTGTGACGTAACCACAACGTTGCTATCTCTGAAGCGCACGCACTGATAGCTCACCCACTCGCCCGCACACTTACAAGCTGTGTGCCCTCGGGATGAAAAGCCTATCGTGAGTACCTCTGTTCTAGAGCAAGCGATAAGCTGAGTGTTTGATGTTAGCTGATGACCTTTGAGTCTTGGTACGTCTCGAGTATGAAATCACACATTATTGCTGGGAACATTCTCGCTGTATAATAGAACAGTGTAATTATCGTGTGTAATTATAGCGTTTCATGAATCTGTGAAACTAGAAACATATATTATGCAAACAGTCAATGTTTAACTCGGAAATGCATTAATTTGCATGATCTAAAACTTCGTATGTTGGTCATGCATATTAATGAACGAAGTTCAGATTCAACATTGATCAGTGTCGCTGATGCAAATATTCCAAAACAATCAGATGAGCTGCAGCTATGATGTTTCCATCATTAAAAATCAACGCTATCTGAAAGATTCTGGATTGGATTCTGCTGTATGAACCAGTGTATAATAATTTCATGTGGCTTTTACTAACTGGGCACTGCCCTTGTAAAGCGGACCCTTCGATAAGGGTTGGTGGCGTCTACCATTCATAGGAAACTGTATGTTATTGTGGTAGAGGATAGTTTTGAGTTGGATGTGTGAGTTGCAGGAGTGTTGAGGACAACACAAACAACTAATCCCCGAGTACGAGAATTGACTATTTACAATTAAAATCCCACGACCTTGACGGAACTCGAACCCGAAGTCCAAGTCATGGACAACTCAGCCATGGAGCTGGATATATGGTCTACTGAATTTATAATTATTCAAGATCTAAGCTTCACTTCGCATCAAATGTGACTGATTGTTTTATAGAAGTATGATTCAGCTTACTGTCGTCACTGAGAAATTTAACAGATAGGTGAAAGTATGCTATAATTCACTTAATAGTTTTCGTAGTTTTCCACCGTCTCCCTATTTTTGATGGACAGCACTTTCCTTCTTTTTTTATAACTGTTAGTTTCTTCAGTCTACTGAAACTTATTTTAAGTAATAAATTCATAAACGATCTGAAAATAACATATGGTAGCAGTAATATACTTGAAAATTAAGTTGTTTCTTTTTCAACTATAATAATGTTACCATATGTTACCTTTTCTCAGGTCGTTTATACATTTATTACTTAAGATTAGTTTCGGCAGACTGAAGAACCTAACAGTACTAAAATACAGTATTTTACCATTGCATTGCTCAAGAAGTTGAATGGAACTCGCTACTACAAATAAAAATATAACGAAACCTTCCCGATAATAGCAATAGTGGAGCCACTTTTGAGCAGGAAATGAATGACAAGTGGACGTATTTTTAGTGTCTCCTTTCGCTAACGTTTCTCACACATAATACATAATACCGCTCAGGTCCCACCAGACACAAAGCTTGGTCTTTTTGCCGAAGCGATTTGGCCTTGGTGTCGAAGGACCGGCTTCGCCAGGTGACAACCACGATTTTCTCCCTTCGGGTTTTCAAAATAAGTCAATTATTCGTCACCCGTCACAATTCGGTACAGAAATGATTTTCGTTCGTGGTGTTGAAGCAGTATTTCACAAGTGAATTTGTGATTTTCCATTTGCTATTCATTTAAATCGTGTGGGACTCGTTGACCGCGTTTACTGATCTTCCCCATTGCTCGTAAACGTCTGCTGATTGTTTCTTGTGACACATTTAATGCTTGTGCCAATGGCTGTTGAGTTTCAGTTGGGTCATCACCCAGAGTGCGCACTGTCTTTCATATTAAAATCATCACGTTTAAACTGTCGGAACCAAGCCTCACATGTTCTAATCGATGGAGCGTGTTCACCATATGTTTCTAGCAGCAAACGATGACTCTCATTCCAGGCTTTGCACAACTTATTTAAAGACGTTCAAAAGAACTCACATTTCTACCACATTACATGCAAGGAACTTCTCAGAAGGACAATATCTCGCTCGTAAAACTGAGGGATGAAACTAGGCTACTTTCGTGTCATGTATTGATATATTACAATGCAAATTAAAACCTTTTACGGAAGACTCTTTGGTGTTAAAAACTTCATAGCAGATCACAAACATGAATATAAGCTAAAACCGTCAACAAATGATTCGCTGTAGGGCTGGGAAATTGTTTTAGTGCTGATTGGCATAGCAGCCCACTTTCCTCTAGTTAATGAGTACCAATACTACCAAAATAGTAAAACTATCGCCGTACAGGCTGTGAAGGCCCCTAAACGAGTGGAATGTCTGGATTTCATCATTTCCAATCTGGGCAATAAGTAGCTTAAGCATTATGGCCAGTCACCTCTTCGCCAGGAATTAACTTGCTACTTATTCCTGTGGAGGGCCTGCTTAGCCGAGGTGGTTTCACCTGGAAGGATGTGGGATCGCTTCCCCGTGAGGAAGTCTGGAAAATTTAAAGGAAGAGATTTCTACTTCTGGAGTGGCCCATACCCCTGAGGTTCACTCAGCTTACACAAAAAATGTGTATCAGGTTCATTCATCTGGGCAAAGGTGGTCAGACATAGGACTGACCACTCTAGTCCACTTAGTGCCAAGGCCACGGATAGTGGAAGCCTTTACCTTCCATTCCTCCAAGGGTCTTTATAGGTTTTCTTGAATTTCTGTTGAGGGTTCACCGAGGGCCATGTACCGTTCCAGGACTGGAAGTTGTTTTTCTACATGTCTCGACTTCCTGACAGGAAATCGAACCATGTACGCCTTTGCCACCTCAACTAGATAACTCCTCACGTACCAGTATTGTAAGCTAAGGCTCAAATAATTACAGTCGTGTAGAAGGCCATTATAATAACGAATATTTCCAGATATTAATTTGTACTAGTGCTTCATTTTATAGTATTAGGACATCTTTTCCAATAACACATGCACCTAGTGCTAGTGAATTCTGATAACATAGGCAACTGCATTGTATACATTAATATGTGTGTATGAAATTGAATGGGTCTAGAAATAAGGACAGAAACAGATCTGGTGTGAATGTTAGTTACAATGCCAGATTTGGAAGTGAGTGCCCACACGAAGCTAATTCAAGGAAGGCCAAAGATGTGATTTATGTCTATTTATCTTTTCCGTGAATTGGGGGCGTGATAACCGAACAGCATAGTTATTGGCTTTTCACCAAAGTGGTAGCGGTTCAAATCTCGGCGGCTTATTACAGAGATTTAAATTAATTTTGTCGGGTAAACACCAAACATGTCACCAGAGATATTTTACATGACTATATCGCACACCATGCCGTGTCGACTTGACCCCTTTCCGTCCTTAAAATTTCCGAACATATCTGCCGAATTCGAACTCACTATCTTGGTATTCCGAGGCCTACACTACGATTGGTTCAGATAGGGAGCTACTGAAATAAAATATACCTTTTCTGTACACTAGTTAGTAAATTCTTCTTTCAGTAATTTTTTTTGAGAGCTAGGTCAGACTTACATTATTCCACAAGATTACCATGATATGACCCATTCACACAGTACTTCCTAGACATTCGCGATTTCTTCGCTATGACCCTTTCTTTCACGAAATAATAGAAGAAGGTGCGTACTAAGCTGAGCACCCAATTTTATTACCTGGGCGATTAAAGACGTCTTCTCCTCACATCTCTTTGTGTTTCTCCTAACTAGCTTCGTTATTTGCAGCGGGGTGCTTTATACTTCGTCTCCGAATACTGTATATAATAATTTTACTTTTCCTGCCTCGAGATCCGTTGTTCAATTTTACCTTAACTCACATGTAGCGTTTTAAGTCTTCCTCAGTCAGTAAATTTATAATAGAAGCTAAGTCTTTCTTTTGTATAATTACAGAATATTAGTCTCCTCTGAATCTCTAACAATAATTTTTTTCTACCATATAGAGTGTACACCCCGTGTTCTGTGTCCAACTAGTCCAGGATTTTAATATTATGGACTGGGAGTAGGAACATGGTTACTCAGCCTTGTGAAACGAGTTAAGGAGCTATCTGATATGAGAGGCAGTACACCCTGCCGTGAAGGCGAAGCAACGACTGAGGGAGTCTTCACGTTGACCACATGATACTCCTGTATCTGCAGGCCACTTGGCTGGGCAGCAGTCATCTTGGAAGGTCAAGGCCTTAATGGGTTGTTGCATAACGGGATTATTGTTATTACGGTTATAATATAAGCCTACATCAACTGCATTGTAGAGAACCTACAGGACTAACGCATTGTGTCTAATGACTTGTTCCAGCTTTCTTATGCTGACACACACCCGATGTTCACCAGCGATCATTTTCCCAACTTCTTCCGCGTAGTGCCGAGTGAAAACGCCTTCAACGCACCTCGCCTCAAACTACTGCAGCAGTTCAACTGGACCAGAGTTGGCACCATCTACCAGAACGAGCCCCGGTATTCACTGGTAAGTACCTACTGTAAATCTTGTTCCATTCACTAAATCAGATGTTATATTGGTTAGTTTCTAATTAACTGAATACTCTCTAATGATTGGTTCCTCATCTGTTGTGTTTGAAATTTCGTGTGTTGCTCTGCAGGTGTGTAGAACGAAATCTGAAGTTTTCAAGGAGATCACGGGATAACTCGGTTGCATTGGTCAAGGATCTGCTGAGACTACATTTTTCCGATCACAGAGATGTTGTTTGACAGAGTAAGTTGGCTGCATGGTTCGAGTCCCTCAGCTATGAGCTTGCATTCGGGAGATGATGGGACCGAAACCCACTATCGGCAGCCCTGAAAAGGGTTTTTCGTGGTCACCCATTTGTACATCATTTCCCATTTTATCTTCATTAAGGTTTCGGCCGCTACCTTACAAATCCTAGGTCTCTGCTATCCTTGCGACGCCGAAAACCTCGATGTGTTAGGGCTTCGTTAAACCACTAACAAAAAGAAAAGGAAAACATATGTTTATCGCCTTACGTAGAAACTGTTTCCCTTATCACTACGAAACCGTTTGCTGTCACTTTGGTACGACAAAACGAGGTTTTTGTCAGTTTGGTAAGGTGAAATACAATAGTTCGTCTCCGTAGAGTGCATGGAGTGCTAGATAACGGTTTCCACTGTTCGTAACCTCGGCACTAAGTTGGGTAGAGTGGTCAGCTCTATATTGGGCCATCTTTGCCCACGGAAATTACTTTGGTACTCATTTATTGTCTAAACGCAGTGAACTGTACGATCATGTGGTACTCCAGGAAGCCTGATGTGAAAATGGAAAATTATGGGAAAACATCTTCAGGGATGCCCGACAGTGCGATTCGAGCCCACCATCTCCCTAATGCAAGCTCATAGCTACGTGACCCGAACCGCGTAGCCAGCTCAGCCGGTAAGCGCCACTAGATTTACTGGCACGTAAAAGAACTCCTGCGGGACGAAATTTCGGCATCTCGGTGTCTCCGAAAACCCGTAAAAGTAGTTAGGGAGAAGTAAAGCAAATAATATTATTTAAGAAGTGAAATTCACCGCCTCACCTCACGGCTTCTAGGTAATACATAAGATAACAATGCTCGAATTATACTAAAACAATAACCATTGCCCCACACTTGGCGACAATTAAAAAAATACTCCATCATTAAGCATCAATTTCAACATTTAAAAAATTAAATTCATAATAGTCCGCCTCTGTGGTGTAGTGGTTAGCGTGATTAGCTGCCACCCGCGGAGGCCCGGGTTCGATTCCCGGCTCTGCCACGAAAATTTGGAAAGTGGTACGAGGGCTGGAACGGGGTCCACTCAGCCTCGGGAGGTCAACTGAGTAGAGATGGGTTCGATTCCCACCTCAGCCATCCTCGAAGTGGTTTTCCGTGGTTTCCCACTTCTCTTCCAGGCGAATGCCGGGATGGTACCTAACTTAAGGCCACGGCCGCTTCCTTCCCTCTTCCTTGCCTATCCCTTCCAATCTTCCTATCCCTCCACAAGGCCCCTGTTCAGCATAGCAGGTGAGGCCGCCTGGGCGAGGTACTGGCCATACTCCCCAGTTGTATCCCCCGACCAAGAGTCTGAAGCTCCAGGACACTGCCCTTGAGGCGGTAGAGGGGGAATCCCTCGCTAAGTCCGAGGGAAAAACCGAACCTGGAGGTTAAACAGATGACGATGATGATGATGAAATTCATAATAACATTAATTCTCGTACCACAACTGAATGGTATTACTTGGCGACTTCCAATAAATCAATTTCAGTTGAGTGAATAAGTAAATAAATGACGATGATAATAATAATAGTTTATAATTTGCCAAAAATACAGGTAAATGGGAATCAGAGATTACCATAGAATCCCTCCGTTTAGAATAATAATAACATCATAATACTAAATAGTATGGCATAATAGATTCTACTCGGGTCGTGTTCGTGGAGCTATTCCCACACAGCCCGAGAGACTAACGATAGTTATTCTATGGTAGATTTGAGACAGTCCACAGTATATCCCTCTCTTTAAAACACTGGTACAATAAATATACTCACTCAAACTTCATAAACATAGGACTGACAGCACGATACACTTGCAACAGGCATGGTCCACAATCAATGAGTACGGACTGAGTCACCAGAGAATAAGTATTCACCGAACAAAGTGAGTAAGGTCATTCGAAGTCTCAGTCATTATCAACAATCCCTCAATCCTCTGAATCCGAATAAGGAATCATCCCCAGCCTAACACTTCCTGCGTATTTATATCATCACTATTCGCCTGTCCTATTTTTCAAAACGAAATCTGTTACTTTCCATCACTCCACCCTGTATTAATCAGGTGCTTGGATAAACCTAGCCTGTCAAGTTCTCCGTTCTGTATTCATCACATACACATGACTGTTGTTAACTGGGTAACTTATTCATGTCCGTGGTTTTACCCAGGACTACACAAGTAGGTTCTGTTGAAATGTCCCAGGAAAGGCTATCTGATTCTTAACACTAATAAGCATAATTTTAACAAATAAACACTCGAAATGCCTAACTTAATTATTATAACACAGGTATGTACATTACAATATGAAATTAATTTCTGCAAACTAAGAACATGATTGCGTGTAACATGGTATATGTTACAATCGCCCCCTTGGTGTGTTCGGAACTGTTGAGAGTAAATGAACTAGCATCTCGCACTTGATACTTGCCCCTTTACAGACCTGACATTGATTTTAGCTGATAACGAGATGTGCTTATTGTTATTAAACATACATAACCGTGTGATACTACATCAAATTCAACAGTTATATATTATTTAATATAGTTTTTACGACTTATTTCAACTGATACCGACAAGTGATCATTGCTATTTACGCATGTTAACAATGCATTATTACATCAAATATAACAGATACATAACATGTAATACAGTTTCTACCCTTCCATGTTACTAACTTACATACCTCCTTAATTTAGCAATATTGTAAGTTCGCAGGAAGGTATTATCTATATCCACAAGTTCGCAGGCACACATACCGATCTTATTCTTGACAATATATAACCTGTGTGCGACTCGTTGGCTGAACGGTCAGCGTACTGGCCTTCGGTTCAGAGGGTCCCGGGTTCGATTCCCGGCCGGGTCGGGTATCTTAACCTTAATTTGTTAATTCCAATGGCACGGGGGCTGGGTGTATGTGTTGTCTTCATCATCATTTCATCCTCATCACGACGCGCAGGTCGCCTACGGGTGTCCAATAGAAAGACCTGCACCTGGCGAGCCGAACCCTTCCTGGGATATCCTGGCACTAAAAGCCATACGACCTGTGAAGTAACATATTGTTGCTAACTGCCCAATTCGAGCTTTCAAAGGAACGCTAATGGGCATTCACCGCACATCGGATGAAGCAGTTGAGTGGGTCAAAATGCTAGACCTAGAGTTATAGTATTGTACGGACTTGTGACTACGCACATTTATCCTGAACTATATGCATGTGTGTACATAGATTCATCATACGATAAATAAATAAATAAATACTGGAAAATATGTGTATGGTTTTGTTCTGAGCATCAGACGGATGAATAATGTATATTATAACTTCATCTGCTATGATAAAAAAATTGCCGCCTGCTGTCTTCTGCTGTCAAAACTTTTTTTCCCGGACTTCGCCAATTTTTCCCTCGCTCCCTTAATGCACACATCCTTGAGTACCGCCTCCCCTGTACTTAAATTCAAAAATCATAGCTGCCTCATACAAAGGCAGTCACCCCATTCAGTCACACAAGAATCATTCAAACTTTGATTCGGTAAACTCATACATTACTGCTTCACAAAGCCTCTACTCTTAAAATACGCAAAAATCTCACTAGGCATTCTTCTCCACAACCCATAAGGAATTTAGGAATATATACCACATCTCACATATTACATGAATTTCATTCAAATTATTCACACAACAAACAGCACTAGATGTTACGTTACACACTCGTTTGAATAGATTTCCCTTCATCTCACGCATATTTTCATTCTCACTTTCCTTAATCTTTCCAAAACCGGGCGAGTTGGCCGTGCGCGTAGAGGCGCGCGGCTGTGAGCTTGCATCTGGGAGATAGTAGGTTCGATCCCACTATCGGCAGCCCTGAAAATGGTTTTCCGTGGTTTCCCATTTTCACACCAGGCAAATGCTGGGGCTGTACCTTAATTAACGCCACGGCCGCTTCCTTCCAACTCCTATGCCTTTCCTATCCCATCGTCGCCATAAGACCTATCTGTGTCGGCGCGACGTAAAGCCCCTAGCAAAAAAAGAAAATCTTTCCAAACACACCCACATAACCTCTGACACAACTATTTCCCACAAAATCTTCAAACCCTGAATCACTATACGATTTACCGCCCTTCTTATGAATCCCCTTCTGCAGAAAATATGACCTATCATCTGCTGTAACCCGATCGTTCGAGAAAGCCTCCTACAGGGTCCCTAGTTTGAATTTTTTAAACACGCTCTTTGGTACTTTCCTTTCAGATAGCATGAAAATAATTATTCCAGACTTCATTTTAGACCTCATGTGAGGTGCTGTACTAGTTCCATCTATATCCAAGTGATGGGTGTGCATGGTGGATCTCAAAGTGTTGTTGGTTGACATGTATCACACATGTTAATTTAGTGAAGTAAACACATCCACATAGCAACTGTAATCGGGATTGAAATGTGTGCTCTTTCCGGTGATACTACTATTCTTACCGCGCCTGCAATATATTACCATTCATTCTCAAAAATGTACAGACTTCATATAACGCCGTTAGAAATTTCCTATAAAATGGACCAGTATACCGGTATTTGCATCAAGTGCGATTTATTTCGTCAGATATTAATTAATAAAAACTGAGTAAATTTCAGTTTCGCTTCGAAATAAAAATGCGTGCACGGAGGGGTTAAATACGCCCTCACGAACAACGGTCATACTTACAGTCAACTCACCCTTATCAAACATTCCATCTTCAAATGCCTCGAGCTCACTCACACAAATATTACAGTAGCACACGTCCTCTCACTTACTCACTCACACACACACTCACACACACACACACACACACACATACTCTCTCTCACTCTCTCTCTCTCTCTCTCTCTCTCTATCTATCTATCTATCTATCTATCTCTCTCTTACCGAATTACCATCATATCTACTCTCGCGATTTACATTATTTCTAACAATTTCCCCAATAATTACTACATCATCACTGCCTCCCATAACAGCTCGCACATCTATCATGCCAATCACACAGTTATTCTCAATCCTCTTACAAGAAGTTTCATTAAACTCAACATCACATTTAATCTTCTCACGTACACCAACATCCACAATGACATCTTCATTCCGACGTATACTACGGAAACACTTTTCACTCACTAAATAACCTTTATCACCTTCACGAAAAACCTCACTTTCGGTTTCCGAACCTTTCGCAAGAGCATCACAGTGTTATTAGCACCAACATTGGCAAATGTAGGTCATCCGATACATCTTCCGTAATTCCATCACGCCCTCCTCTCCCAAAATACTTTTGATCCCCTTTCCTCTGATCGCCAATTTCCTGATTTACTTCATTAATTGTTTTCTCAACACTAATTTTGCCAGCACGAACTGTCATTCCTCGGTCAACAATATTATTTTATTTAACTCCCTACCTCGATCATCAATTTTCCTACTTAATTTCTCTAATTTCTCACAACTAAATTTAACATTATCAATATTTCTTATTTGAACCTCAATTTTCTTCCTTTTATCGTCAGTTCTCGTACCTTGACCCTCATATTGCTACCTATTCTCTCCTATATTTTCTGATTACCATAATCAGTTTTCCTACTTTGTTACCGTTATTGCTAATTAATTTTGTTACTTTGCTCCCGAAATTGCTCTAAAATAATACTCAACTTATCAATACTACACCTGTTGTACTCATATTAAACGGTGCCGGATTTTCGCTGGATATGCTACGATCTATTATACTCTACTGATTATCACTCTGCGAATCATGCAAAATCCATTGTTAAATTTCCGCTATTATTCTCGTTGTCATACTTTAAAATCCCCCATTTGTTTCTCTTGCCATGTTGCTCGAAACTCGATGCGTAGCTTTAAAATTTCAAACTCGGTAAAACTATTATCTATATAAATAAAATTGTTCGTGTCTGTTTGTTTGTCTGTTCCACCATCACGTCGAAACGGCTGGATAGATCTCAACCAAACTTCATATTTAGAGTATACTCATCCCGGGGAAGGTTTCGATATGCATACCATTTTAAAATCTTTGAATACACGGGGGGTTTATAGGAAAACCAGAATGGTTTTTCCACCATCACGTCGAAACGGCTGGATAGATCTCAACCAAACTTCATATTTAGAGTATACTCCTCCCGGGGAAGGTTTCGATATGCATATCATTTTAAAATCATTGAATACACGGGGGGTTTATAGGAAAACCAGAATGGTTTTTCCACCATCACGTCGAAACGGCTGGATAGATCTAAACCAAACTTCATATTTAGAGTATACTCCTCCCGGGGAAGGTTTCGATATGCATATCATTTTCAAATCTTTGAATACACGGGGGATTTATAGGAAAACCAGAATGGTCTTCCCATCATCACGTCGAAACGGCTCGATAGATCTCAACCAAATTTCATATTTAGAGTATACTCATCACGGGGAAGGTTTCGATATGCATATCATTTTAAAATCTTTGAACAGATGGGGTTTATAGGAAAACCAGAATGGTTTTTCCACCATCACGTCGAAACGGCTCGATAGATCTCAACTAAACTTCATATTTAGAGTATACTCCTCCTGGGGAAGGTTTCGATATGCATATCATTTTAAAATCTTTGAATACACAGGGGGTTTATAGGAAAACCAGAATGGTTTTTCCACCATCACGTCGAAACGGCTCGATAGATCTCAACTAAACTTCATATTTAGAGTATATTCCTCCCGGGGAAGGTTTCGATATGCATATCATTTTAAAATCACTGAATACACGGGGGGTTTATAGGAAAACCAGAATGGTTTTTCCACCATCACGTCGAAACGGCTGGATAGATGTCAACCAAACTTCATATTTAGAGTATACTCCTCCCGGGAAAGGTTTCGATATGCATATCATTTTAAAATCTTTGAATACACGGGGGGTTTATAGGAAAACCAGAATGGTTTTCCCACCATCAAGTCGAAACGGCTGGATAGATCTCAACCAAACTTCATATTTAGAGTATACTCCTCCCGGCGAAGGTTTCGATATGCATATCATTTTAAAATCTTTGAATACACGGGGGGTTTATAGGAAAACCAGAATGGTTTTCCACCATCACGTCGAAACGGCTGGATAGTTCTCAACCAAATTTCATATTTAGAGTATACTCATCCCGGGGAAGGTTTCGATATGCGTATCATTTTAAAATCTTTGAATAGACGGGGGTTTATACGAAAACCAGAATGTTTTTTCCACTATCTCGTCGAAACGGCTCGATAGATCTCAACCAAATTTCATATTTAGAGTATACTCATCACGGGGAAGGTTTCGATATGCATATCATTTTAAAATCATTGAATACACGGGGGTTTATAGGAAAACCAGAATGGTTTTTCCACCATCACGTCGAAACGGCTGGATAGATCTCAACCAAACTTCATATTTAGAGTATACTCCGCCCGGGGAAGGTTTCAATATGCATATCATTTTAAAATCTTTGAAGATACGGGGGGTTTATAGGAAAACCAGAATGGTTTTTCCACCATCACGTTGAAACGGCTGGATAGATCTCAACCAAACTTCATATTTAGAGTATACTTCTCCCGGGGAAGGTTTCGATATGCATATCATTTTAAAATCTTTGAATACACGGGGGGTTTATAGGAAAACCAGAATGGTTTTCCACCATCACGTCGAAACGGCTGGATAGATCTCAACCAAATTTCATATTTCGAGTATACTCCTCCCGAGGAAGGTTTCGATTTGCATGTCATTTTTAAATCTTTGAATAGACGGGGGTTTATAGGAAAACCAGAATGGTTTTTCCACCATCACGTCGAAGCGGCTCGATAGATTTCAACTAAACTTCATATTTAGAGTACACTCCTTCCGGGGAAGGTTTCGATATGCATATCATTTTATAATCTTTGAATACACGGGGGGTTTATAGGAATACCAGAATGGTTTTTCCACCATCACGTCGAAACGGCTGGATAGATCTCAACCAAACTTCATATTTAGAATATACTCCTCCCGTGGAAGTTTTCGATATGCATATCATTTTAAAATCTTTGAATACACGGGGGGTTTATAGGAAAACCCGAATGGTTTTTCCACCATCACGTCGAAACGGCTGGATAGATCTCAACCAAATTTCATATTTCGAGTATACTCCTCCCGGGGAAGGTTTCGATTTGCATGTCATTTTTAAATCTTTGAATAGACGGGGTTTATAGGAAAACCAGAATGGTTTTTCCACCATCACGTCGAAACGGCTCGATAGATCTCAACTAAACTTCATATTTAGAGTATACTCATCCCGGGGAAGATTTCAATATGCATTTCATTTTAAAATCTTTGAATAGACGGGGGGTTTATAGGAAAACCACAATGGTTTTCCTCCATTTTCTCTTATACTATTGATTTTCTGTAAACTTCGTTTACCGTACGTGAAACGTCTCTTCATTATAAACAACTTTCGTTATGTTCGTAATTTACCTTACTCTTTACATGACGGAGAAATTTACAATTTTCTGCGGGTACCATGCTCTGCATTGAGTGACCGACAGACCGACAACGAAGCTACAGGTTACCATGGCAACGTCTCTGACTGCATGCCAGCAGGGAAGTAACGTATTGCCATTTTCCTCATCATGCTTTTAAATTCGTGGTTGTTCCTTCGGTAGAAGGCAAGAGAGGCGTCAATCGGCCTATCTGCGGGATATTGGCGGAATATCGTTGGATGTTATAACCGCCTTCGAATAGATTAAGTAATAACACCATTAGTCATCTTCTTATTATTTGTTTACCTAGGAATCAATGGACCTAAATTTCTCCTCTGTTACCGCTTTATTATATCCATAACTCACACTAGCATAATTTATTGAGGGGCATTTGATTTTCCAATACATTAACTTGGCATTTACATATTTGTCGTTATCCGGCTGTCCTCAGTTATAATCCATTTTCTATTACTTTCAACTTTCTTAACTGTATTATTTTCTTCCTTAATTACGCCGTATGTACGCGAGTGCTACAAACTACTGGATGTATTTCCACCAATACTCATATGTAGAATACACCTGTCCTTGATAGGTTTTAGGGCAAATATTGTTTCTAAATCCCTGAACTGACTGGGGGTTTATACGAAACCGAAACAGTGATTTTGCACTTCCACAAAATATACACAACCAACGTTAATTTAAATCTGCCTGCCTTGGTAGAAATTAATTTCTAAACCTTTTTTCTCATGTGCATCATTTCGATACGAGGATTAATAAGAGAGATATCATTAACGGACCGTTTTTTGTACAAGTCCCATCGGACTTAACTCACGAGCGGGTGCGTGTAAAGCGTATTCCTTACAACTTGAAAACTACTGAAGACATTCGAACCAAAATTCATATTTAGCATCCACCTGTCCAAAGGTAGGTTTTAAACGTAAATAACATTTCATGTTCCGGAATGGACTGGCGGTTTATAGGGAACCGAAATGGTGACTTTACTCTTCCACAATATATACAGAACAAGACCAACCTGACTGGAAATCGACCAAACGTGATGGAATTCCACCTCTAAACCTTTTTTTCATGTGCATTTTTTTGTCAGGAGGATTAATAAGGGAGATATCATGAATGGTCAGTTTTGCAGGTTAAGTCCAGCGGACATAGCCAAAAAGGTGTTTTACATGGAGCAGATTCCTTATCTATATAAATCAAATCGTAACGACTGTGTGCCTCTACACTCACTATTTTGGCGAAATTTTCGTACAGCTTTCCGTTTAAGGGGTAATAATGATCATCTCCATAATTTTTGGTTTAGTTACCTGGAAGTCCTAATTTTTACCCGCCTCGCCCAAAATCCAGATTGCGGCATAATCTGCCAGAAGAAAAAGAAGATAATTGAAATTTGACAAAATTATACGTTTTAGCCTGTAATGAACGGAAAACATCCTAGATCATTAAATTTTTCACTTTTTATCCCCGAAGAATATCGAAATATGCAGGCAATTTTAATGATGGTGCAGACCTTCGGAAATTCCTATCACATAACAGATTGCACAATCTCCGTTCAATTTGGAATGATCTACAACCTTGGTCTTATGACTTTTTGCCGTATCTGTATCCCTTTTACGTTTGATTTTTCTCTATTAATGGATGTTAAGTCAATTTGGAATTTTCACATGCATAATTCATACCTTCGATTACTTATATGAAATACAGAATCATCAAACTCTTCACGAAAATTGGCCCACCCAGTAGCCATATATGAGCCAAATGCTATGTATGTAGCTGTCACATAATTATCCGAAAAGTAATGTAATGTGAGATAATCTTACAAGAACGTTACCCTGTTCCACGTTTCTAACTCAATCTGACCCAAGAATAGATGACATATCATAGGACCAGCCATTTAGGCCACTAAATCCAGCGTGTCTTATGGTATAATCCTTTGTCGATATGACGTGCGTTTAGTAGCAGTTAATCTGTAAATGAAGGTCTTCAATATTGTAAACACGCATATACTTTCGTATGTCGATCTATATATATTCACTGATGTCGATTTGTAGCGATCGAGAAAGGGTGGGTCCGCTATTGTAATCAATACTCCCCACACCGACTTTGACTGGCAGTATGAAAGGGTTCCTTCTCCAACTCCTGTGTAACTGTCATTAGTAAGGAAGGTCTACAATTGTAATGAATAGTTCACTTCTCGATTTGACTTGCAGAAGGCAAGTGAGCATGCAGTTTTGTTTAAAACTCCCCTACCCGATTGTGTTTGGCAGTAGGCAAGGGTGCCCGCCATTATAAAGAAATGTCCTCATCTAAAATGTGACTGGCATTAGGCATAGTGGCCTGCTATTTTGATGGAAACTCACCAACTTGGTGTGACTGGCATTAAGCTGGCTGGTAGTAGGAAAATGGGCCTGACATTATAATGATAACTGCACAACTCAATTTCAAGTGATAGTAGGGTAATTGCCTGCCATTATAATAAAAACTGTAATCTGTGTGAAAGTAGGAAAGGGGGGCTGCCATGGGGCCTGCAATTATAATGTAAACTTCCCAACTCGATTGTGAATGGCAGTAGGCAAGTGAGCCTGCCGTTATATCACAAATCCATAACAAACACTTTACATTGGAAACAACGTACGGGGACCTCCCCATGCTCTTTCTCGGATAACGCTAAGAGATATGCAATTTTAAAACAATCTTATTTACTGCATGCACACTATTTACTTCGATATTCGAATACAATGTAGAATACCGTAGCGAAGCACGGGTACATTCGCTAGTACATAATACATTTAAAAAATATATCATTTAAAGTTGTTTAACCACATACATAGAAATACACTTTCAACGTTGTTTGAGCACGTTGATCGAAATATGCCCTCCATTAACACGTTGTTTGAAAACACACATCAAAATACGCTCTTCACCTTCAACGCAGTTCGAATACGTAGATCAAAATATACCCTTCACTTTCAACGTTTTTAAGCATGTACATCAAAATATACCTTCCTTTCAGTGTTATTTGAAGAGACTCAAACACACCAATCTTATATCGTGCCTTAAACGTTATGAGCTTCTGCATACGAACAGGTCCATCAAAAGTTAAACAGATTTATTCTGCCACTATTTGGGCGCCAATTGTACTAAAAAATTAACCATTGCCCCACTTTCGGATGACAATATTGTAATCTATTTAAATACTTGCTTCATGCTCGGTCGTCCATTGTCACTTAACATTAAAATATGTACTTTCTCCATCATTAGGAATCAATTTAAACATTTAAAAATGTATTCACAATAATATATTTATTCTGAATGGAATTATTACTTGGTGACTTCCAAAAAAATGTAAGTTTAGTGAATAGGTAAATAAATGATAATAATTTGCCAAAAATGCAGGTAAATGGGCTCCATAGTTTACCTCAATTTATAATAATAATAATAATAATAATAATAATAATAATAATAATAATAATAATAATAATAATAATAATAATAATAATAATAATAATAATAATAAACGTTAGAAAATGGCAGGAGCATGCTTACATGGCTACCATAAATAAATTTAATTAACTGTTTGACAATATTATACCTACATATAAAAAGAAAAATATCAAATAACATTTTACAAATCATTATTTACAATTATCTGTAAGAATCAGAACAACATCAATCCAACATATTATTTTCCATTTTCTTCCCACCTTTACAATAGATGGTGACTCACTCCCATAGCTCCCTGCTACCGTGCCTGGATTCGAAGCGTCATGTTCTGGAACTCCGGAGCCATCCTCAGTTCGACCTCCTTGCGACGGTACATCTTCAAACTCGCGCCGTATTGTAGCGAGTATATCTCCATCCTCTCTCGAGCATGATACACCTAGTCACCGCTGACATAAAGCGTCATTCAATTAAATGCACTGGGTAACATTTATCGAGCTATTCCCACATAGCCCAAGAGACTGACGATAGCTCGCGTGCGTCCGAAATGAGACAGTCTACAGTCTATCCCTCACCTTACAACACTGGGGCAATACATTTACTCACTCATTCTTCATAAATATCGGACTGGCAGCACGATACACTTCCAACGGTCATAGTTCACAATCAATGAGTACGGACTGAGAGTTACCACAGAATACGTATCCACCGAGGTAAATGAGAAACGTTATGCCTCCTCTGAATCATAATCAGCAATCCCTCAATCCTCTGAATCCGAATAAGCAGCCATCCCCAGCTTAACACTTCCTACGTATTTATATCCTCGCTATTCGCCTTTTCTACTTCACTCAAAACGAAATATGTTCCTTTCCATCACTCCACCTTTTAATAATCATGTGTTTGGATAAACACATCCTGTCAAATTCTCCGTTCTGTATTCATCACATGCACGTGACTCTTTTTAACTGGGTATTAATGTCCATGGTTTTATCCAAGACTACACAAGTAGGTTCTGTTGAAATATCCCAGAAAAGGCAGTCTGATTCTTACGGCTTATATACATAATTTTAACAAATAAATGCTCGAAATGCCTAACTTCATTATTGTAAACCAGATATGTACATTGCAATATTAGAAATTAACTTTGAAACACAAATAACACGATCGCCTGCATATTTATTTACATGTTACACATTAATAATACAAAACGGTATAGACAACCGTGCGTGTAGCATGGTACATGTTACAGACTGCCAAGCCTTCATTAATGTTTTTACAACAATCTTAAAACCCATTAAACTTAGTGCTCTGATTATCTGCCTTATGTAGACTTCCATATTAAGGTCAAATAGCTGATAGAAGTCTGCATCGTTATACCATGAAAAGAGAATGAGACAGTGAACAAAGTGCGATATAAATCATTTAGGAAATACACGTTAATTAGACGAAAAAGTATTTAAAATTAGAAATGATCCTTCATCACTTGTGCTATTCAAGTAATCAGGGCAGTGCCGTCTCTTGAAAACTTTTGAATATTTCTATAGAATGTTTACCTTCTTGCAAATTTTACGAAAAAGTGAACGTATTGTGAGGGCTATTCAAATAAAATATAATATGAAGAGTATCTGATGACTGGATCCGGAAGGTAAGAGGAAACCGTTTGCTTCCGTAATACTATATTAAAAGAACACACATGGATCAATGTGTTGACCTTGATTTACGGTCTGGTAAGCTGCATAAATATGCCCAATGGAGATACGTCAGAAAAATTATTGTACCAAATTTTTGGCTAAAACTCCTTCAGCTGTGCTCTGGTACATGATGGAATTTCTTCGGATGATTTTATTTTTATTTTCCCTTGTTCTTATCTCATGGCAAGAACAATTTTTTATACAATTCAGCTTTATATTACCTAATGACGTCAATCAAGTTGCAATCAGTATTGCATCGCCTAGAGAAAGCTGTAGTGGCTCAACAAGTATTGCGTTAATTTTCAAACTAAAATGTGAAGTACAATCCCATGATAGTGCCGAGCAAGCAGAATATGCGGCTTTTGGTCACGTGTGGTAGCTATGAGCTTGAATTCGGAAAATTCTGGGTTACGTCCCCACAGTTAGCAGTCCTGAGGGTGCTTTCCCGCGGTTTCCGATTTTCACACCAGGCAAATGCTGTGGTTGTACCTTAATTAAGACCTCGGCCACTTCCTTCCCAACCCTAGCCCTTTCCTATCCCATTGTCGTCATAAGACCTGCCTGTGCCGGTGCGACGAAAAACAAATAGTTCAAGCCTCAACCCCTGAAAGTGGCAGTTACGTACAACCTAACCAACTGTCATAAGAGGACGGAAGGGATTTTTCCTTAGGCAGGTTCGTATGACATCTGACTGTACTTCGTTCATATCCTGCAAGTGTGCAAGCACACATACCACGTCTGCCAACAGTCAGTAAACGACGAGGAGACATATTTTGATACCCACATAGCATTTCTGTAGAACGAATGACGTGTGCTACAACCATCTCCAGTTGTTCAGTTGTGAGCATGTGTTTGGTCATTTGAAAATGTTGAGCTGTTTAGGATATAACGGTACTGACCGACATTTAATTCAAGCTAACAGTGTTTAATTTCACGTATCTTTATATTAGATGCTTTAGCTACCGATCTCACAAATTCGTCATTGTGAAATTAAATTTAAGACCACGGGAATGTATTAAATAGTAACATATACTGCATACCTCAGAAAACACTTAGCCCAGGCAATAATAATCGAACTTGGAGTACGCTTTCGCTTCGTACTATGCCAGGAATCGGCTAAGATCCATAAATACATTGCAGCTGACTGCGTAGCGTAGTTGGCTAAAGCACTCAATGTTCATGGTTGGGGTTGCATTATAATTATAGTTTTAATGGGCAGCAGCGGGTACGTCCAAAGCATGGCTGAACCCGTTACACGACCCGTACTGCATAGAAAACTCACTTGATTATCTATTATTAACGTTCAATTTAACACATTTCCCACATGTTGACGTTGAACTACATTGCAATAATGTCAGTAGGCACAAGAATCAAGTACTATGAAATAAAGTTCCTACGTAACTGGATAAGCTGATGTAGAATTTAATCGTTCTGACCGTACAGCCTGCCATCACTGTTTTGATACTTAAGGATCTTGATTTAAGTTTGGGACTTGGTTTGGATAATATTCCTCTGTTACTGCAGTATAACAAGGCAATCTTTGATGAATGATTCATCAGTGAGAGATTGAGTTTTCTATCTACTTTTAAATATATTTAAAAACGGAATCATTGACTGCGTGTGGTTCAGAAATTGTTTCGACCATCTCATTTCCTTGTTCGTTCCTCTCTGTCGTGCTTCCAACGTTATGGTGAATAACATGTGGAATAACGAGAGCGTAAAGCGTTGTTCATTTATTGATTTATCTCAGAACACATTGAATATTTCAACTTGTCAATATACAGTTTTACAGAAATGAGAACAAATCGTCCCTTAAAAATAATACAATTCTCATATACTGTCTCTGCCGAAATGTTAAAGCAATAGTATTCATACTGCTGGGAAAGAAACGCAGCTACTTGAAGGTATATTCCAGTTCATTCAAGATTAATTATGTGATTGGGGTGGTAATTATTGTTTTAAGGAGAAGTACAAGTAGGTAACCATCCGCCGTTCAAGACTACATATGTTGGTAATATACGACCCGTGTGTTACATGATTACATACAATAATACAGTGGACCTAATTAATGCAGTACAAGGTATATCAACAGTAGTGATAAAACTATGTTGTGTACCACTTTATCGCACTTGAATTCGAGGTTATTTATTTATTTATTTATTTATTTATTTATTTATTTATTTATTTATTTATTTATTTATTTATTTATTTATTTATTTATTTATTTATTTATTTATTTATTTCTTTTACATCAAAGGACTCAGGCTATGAAACCTACTGTTCTTTCCGACAATTCACTTGCATTTTAAATATGATTAGACTACTTATTTTACTTACAATTAAACTGATAGTGGAGGCCCTTACCTTCCACTACTCCATGGTCTCTATGCAGATGGCACTGGTTTGTACAAACTAAAAGTAGGACCTTAATGGTCGAAGTGTTGGACGTAGTTATATCGTCAGATATTTTTATTAAGGTCTCAAATGACATCGGATCAAAGATTTCTGTTGTCACTTAAAGGAGTTTAAAGAAGAAAATGGTTGTGAATGTACTGGGCTACATGAGCACTGTGAACAACGCCTTAATGTGATAATACGAATTATTTCCTTCAGCTGAGAATCGAAACTGCGTAGTCATTGTCATATATTACGAAATGTAAATGGGCAATTTTAACTTACACACTTAAATGAACTTAATGTTTCCTTTTAAAAGTGTAACTCAATTGGACGATAAAATCAAGACATTCAATTGTAATTAGTTATGTCAAAACACCACTTTTTCAATAAGAGCACATCCAACTTCACCCAGTGGATAACAGTAATTTAGAACATTCAATGGAAGTATTTTGATGAATGTGATCGAGTATTACGGAATCTGCACCCGAAATTGCATTCATGGTTATATTGAGGCATATTTCTCAAATTTTCAAACGATCTATTCCGTATTGCATGAAAATATTGACACTGTATGTCAGTTGGAATTTATCGCCTTTCAATACGACGAGTAACTGAAGTGTCTGTCTGTCTGTTAGGACATCAGCCCAGAGCCTGGTTGGATCCTCAAATAGCATCACCAAAGGCTATGCAGTTACAGGGAAACCACAAAAACTAATGGCAGTACCAAAATGAGGCGTACTAGGCAAGATGAGGAGTGAGGTAGTTTGCCATTGCTTTCCTCACTGGGCCAGACAGTGCTATTGTAGCACAACTAACCCTATGAGCAACACCTTTCATGACACTCAGACACACTGGTTGTGCTCTGAATGTCATTAATCAGCACCACCCATACCCCAGCAGCTTCCATATTGTCACAGCCATGGATGAGACTGGGACTTCAGTGGAAGCTACACTTTGCTCTGGCCTGTGCCAAGAGATGGATGCAAAAGTACTGTATCCATCAAGAAATGACAGCAGGCAGAGTAACTGAAGTATTTACAATATATTATGATGTATATAAATTATTCTCCTCATTACAGTTTCTATGTTCCCTCAGGTTTGCTTTCTTAGTATATTTAATAGACCTGTTCGATTTCTGTTGCATGTACAAGAAGATTTTTAAGGCTAACCGTCTGAAAAGACAAATTGCCTGGTCTCAAATTGAAGATACCCTTCGACAGAATGTCAGCCAAGTACTGATTTCATATACTGAAATAGCGTAGAAAACTGATGGGCCTATCGATGGACAAAAGGCAGAGAAATATACTCATTTCCCAGAATATAGGAGAAAAGTACGCACCATGTTCAATCAATCAATCAATCAATCAATCAATCAATCAATCAATCGATCGCCACTGACCTGCATTTAGGGCAGTCGCCCAGGTTTTAGATTCCCTATCCGTTGATTACTTAGTCTTTTCTTAAATAATTGCAAAGAATTTGGAAATTTATTGAACATCTCCCTTGGGAAATTACATCAACCCCTAACGCCTCTTCCTATAAACTAATATTTGCCACAATTTGTCCTCTTAAAGTCCAACAGTATCTTCATATTATGACCTTTCCTGTTTTTAAAAGCTCCGCTCAAACTTATTCGTCTACTAATGTCATTCCACGCCATCTCTCTACTGACAGCTCGGAACATACCAATTAGTCGAGCAGCTTGACTCCATCCAAGAAGGAGATGTCGGAATGACACAAAACAGGTGATTGTGACGTTGATATAAGTGATTAAACTGAACACTTGAATGAAGACTCCAGTAGATTACCCTGTAGGTCGACCTCTAGCTTGGATAAAATATATGAAACAAGCGGTCATGGGAGCATACCGGTTTTGCACGGTATCCTGCTCCATATTTGTTGCAAATTTTCCGTGTAAACTCCTGGAATTTTGAAGTTGGCATCCTAAGTGGTTCAGATATGTTAGATGGGTGATTAATCTGGCGATCGGGTAGGCTACTGAAATCTCGCAATATTTCGAAAGCATTCCTGTGACACCCTTGCTCTTCGTAGCCGACATTGTTCTGCTGTCGTGGGAGCCCTGTCAGGAAGGGTCGCCTCGGGGTGAGCGAGTGCCTTATGCGTTGCGCCCCCCCAGATCAGCACACCACCAGTTGGGGCAATGTGGTTGCACTACAGCAGGCAGGATTCCGACTTTCACCACGAGGCCTCAAGATACAGCCCGGCCGTCGTCAGTGAATGAAGAGAACCTGGATTTGTTACTAAAGACAACATGGTTCCACTCCATTGCAGTTCAGCTTTGAAGATCACGACGCTACTGTAAACAATGGGTGGATATGAGCGGTAGGACACGTAATGGGCACCAAGAGAGTAAATTTCCTTCAGCCAAGCGTCTGCAAATGGTTCGGGTAGACTTAAGGGTCTGAAATGATGGTGCTACATGAGCCTAGATGACTGACACCGTAAAAGTTAGGCTTGCCCGGGCTTTCCGGAGGATCTCTTCTGGTGGTTAGTCGAGGGTATTCTGAGTGCATTCGTCATGTGTACGTGCCCTCACGCATCAACTAGTCCACATTCGCCTTAATAACCTGGTCAAAATGGCCTAGGTTAAGGGCCATTCGTCAATACGTCCATCCAGCCTCGCGCATTCCAATAATGCACCCTCAATCAAAGAGTGATAAATAGGTGAAATATCTTGGCTCTAGGAGGCATGTCGAGTGGTCTACATGTTCACGGCCACTTGTGGCAAGACCGTTCAACTAATCACGTCACAGAGCTAATCATTTGATTATCTGCTTGCCGAGTATTGTAACAAAACGATAAATCCATCTTGGTGCGTAGTTTTCGTTATCGGTGCCTCTTTTATTGCTTTAAGTTGAATGGATTTACACCGTAGTAAATTTTAATTTCCTTTGTTTGCACCACGATACTGAGTTAATAGACTTGAATATTTCATTATTAATTATTACGCTTATTATGTGTTAATTTCATTTTGAAAATACACAGACTCATTTGTGGTACTTGTCCTGAGATATATGTTCGCATTTTTTACAAATGTTGTTTGAGTCATCAGTCCGTAGACTGGTTTGATGCAGCGCTCCATGCAACCCTATCCTGTGCTAACCTTTTCATTTCTACGTAACTATTGCATCCTACATCTGCTCTAATCTGCTTGTCATATTCATACCTTGGTCTACTCCTACCGTTCCTACCGCCTACACTTCCTTCAAAAACCTACTGGAGAAGTTCTGGGTGTCTTAAGTGTGTCCTATCATTCTATCTCTTCTTCTCGTCAAATTTATCCAAACCGATCTCCTCTCACCAATTCGATTCAGTATCTCTTCTTTCCTGAATCGATCTATCCATTTCACCTTCAGCCTTCTTCTGTAACACCACATTTCGAAAACGTCTATTATCTTTCTTTCTGAACTAGTTATCGTCCATGTTTCGCTTCCATACAATGCCACGCTCCAGATGAAAGACTTCAGAAACATCTTCCTAATTCCTATATCGATGTTTGAAGTGAGCAAATTTCTCTTCTTAAGAAAGCTCTTCCTTGCTTGTGCTAGTCTGCATTTTATGTCCTCCTTACTTCTGCCGTCATTAGTTATTTTACTACCCAAGTAACAATATTCATCTACTTCCTTTAAAGACTTAATTTACTATTCTAATATTTCCTGCATCGCCTGCCTTCGTTCGACTGCATTCCATTACTTTTGTTTTGGACTTATTTATTTTCATCTTGTACTCCTTAATCAAGACTCCGTCCATACCATTCAGCAACTTGTCCAGATCTTCTGCAGTCTCAGATAAAATAACAATATCATCGGAAAATTTCAAGGTTGTGATTTCTTCTCCTTGGATTGTGATTCCCTTTCCAAATTCGTCTTTGATTTCCTTTACTGCCTGTTCTATGTAAAGATTGAAATGAAGGTGGGTACATAATGCAGCCTTGCCTCACTTCTTTCTGGATTGCTGCCTCTTTTTCAGAGCCCTCGATTCTTACCACTGCAGACTGATTCTTACACAGATTGTAGATAAGTCTTCGTTTTTACAAATACTTTCCAAATAACATGATTACTTTTACAAAACCAATCACTTTATAACTTCGCCTTTTATAAATACTGTTAAATGAATGCCTAATGAAAAGCTTGTTATTTGGAAGACGGGTATTATATAAATATCGTTTTCGATTGGATCGATAAATTTCGTGTATGAAATGTTAAGAGACTCGTTCAAGAAGCAAGTTTGTGATGTTTACAATACCAGATTGTAGTGTAGTTCCATTGAAAGTGGGTTCCGGGATTTTTGGGGGGAACAGCTCTATGACATTTTATACATTAAATATTTCATACTTCTGCCTCCCGAAAAGTTTACTGTTCCTCCTGAAACTCCTTGTATCACTGTAACGTACAGTAGTAGTCATTAAGCTCTCTTTGCGTTTCATGGGAGCTATGGAGCTCGGTGTTTCTGAAAAATTGTGTCACAGATGATCCTGCTGACTAAAATACGTCATTGTCATGATTTCATCAGGAACTGCAGTAAATTTTCCAGCGCAACGAAAAAGTCTCGAAATAATAAAGTAAAAATGTAATCATTATATTAATTTCTTAATAATACTTACTATTACTACTAACAATAATAACTAAATTTGATTAATTAATTAATTAAAATAATATTATTCATTATAGGCCTACTGTCAATTTGATTATTATTATTATTATTATTATTATTATTATTATTATTATTATTATTATTATTATTATTGAAATATAGTGAAAACATCTTCGTAATCGTCCAGTTTCAACGTTAATGTAGCAAGGAAACTGAAAGCAACAACGTGTGCCATGTTTTCATGCATTAAAAGCTTTTAGAAGAAAACGGTCCATTAAAGTGTTCCTTGCACTCAGCACACAGAGCGCCCTCCCAGAGATGTACAGAACATTCATCTCTGCCTAGTTTTGCAAAGTTCAGGCTGAAGTCGTCTCGGTGACTCACATACTTCTGCTCTTCTTAAACGCTGAAAAAATTTCAAACTACTAAAATGTCAGATTTCTGTTACTCTATTTCAATGGTTTTACCCACCGGCATATCTCAAAGGAACTGGGTGTAAAACGTGCGCTATGATGTATTGTTGGGTGATCCTTTGTACGAACGCCAGCGCTGGAACACCTACCATAAATGTTGTTCTCTCCTTAACAATTCCAATTGGGCTGATGACCTTCGATGTTAGGCCCCTTAAAACAACAAGCATCATTATCATCATTAACAATTCCAGTATTCCTCCAGTTCAACCCAATTTCATTATTTTATACAAGTCTAGAGATACCATTCCCAATCCTACTCTGAATCAGCTGCTCCTATTTTATCTTGAATGTATGCAACCTGCTACCTATGAATTATGTCTTAATCCTGGCATGTGCAGGCTTGGCTCGCTAGAAGGAGTGGACGCTTGCCAGTGAGCCAGCGGTGACCTGCGGGCTGGCAATAACAACCCCTACTTTCCGGGACGGAATCTCGTTTCTTAAATTTTACGACTTCCTGACGGGGATTCCAACCCACGTCCTCCCGGGTGAGTCGAGCATGCCTTTCCGCCTCGGCCAGGCAGCCCCTAACCTTGGTCCGGCTCCATGGTTGAATGGTTAGCGTGCTGGCCTTTGGTTCAAGGAGCCCCGGGTTCGATTCCCGGCCGGGTCGGGGATCTTAACCTTAATTGGTTATTTCCGCTGGCTCGGGGACAGGGTGTGTGTGTCGTCCTTAAGCAGAAAATGAAACGGAAACAATGAGAAAAATAAGAAAATATCAGTAAAATATAAAAAGGTCTAAAAATATATTTAAAAAAAAACAGATAATATACTGTACTCAAAACGTAAGGACATACTAGGCAAAAATGCAACTAAGTATGATATACATGAATTACATTTTGTATAGGTGATTTTTCACAATGAAATTTCCTCTTAGAGCTTCAAGAGATATTATGCCACCATTTTTAATAATACGAAAGAAACCAAAGCCTACCACTCTTTTCAGTCAACAAAAGAACACTTTTTTACTGACTAGATTTTTGTGAATAAGTTTTTCAAAGTTTGGTATTGTATTATGAGCTGAATGTATTCTTAGAACGTGTTTAAAGTTCAGATCTGATAGTTACTTCTGTTTCTGGACTTACGTACTTTCAACATTGAGAATAGCCGTTTACATAAGTACGTCGATCCGAACATACTCAACAACCTTCCAACGTGACTACGAATACGTGGAAATCGAGAACGATGGAAATTGTGATAGCTGTTAATTTTGTCTTTGTAATGAATTTGTTTTTAATTTCCTATCACACTGGAATCCTATCAGTTCTAATTGACCTCAAAATGAAGATACCCTTCGACAGAATGTCAGCCAAGTACTGACTTCAAATACTGAAATAGCGTAGAAAACTGGTATCGATGGACAAAAGGCAGAGAAATATACTCATTTCTCAGAATAAAGAAGAAAAGTATGCACCATGTTCAATGAATCAATCAATGAATCAATGAATGAATGAATCAATCAATCAATCAATCAATCAACCAATCAATCAATCAATCAATTAATCAACCAATCAATCAGTCGCCACTGCTCTGCATTGATGAAAATGATGTGACAAAGAGTTTGAAATCGATCCCGAGAGTTCTAAGATCTTGAAATCTTGATTCAAACCGCTCAAGCAGAATGTCCGTAATATTAGCACGTTCCTCTGATAGCCTGTGATATCGGCCTTAAAAACCAGACCACACACCCACTTTTTACTTTTGAGTCCTGGTACGGGTTTTCCTTTCATTTCAATTAACAGCACTATTTATTCGCGAATTTCAAAATATCGATCAAGAAATTTCCCTCAGCTGAGCTATCGTACTTCACTGTAATACGCGAACTTACCGTATTCACTATCGAGATCTACAATCAGTGTCTTAAACTGGTAGTGACTGAACCCAACAGATTTAAAAACATTCACTGTTGTCACCAAAACGCTCATAGCCTAACTTTCTTCAGTATTGCACTTTTCGCAAGCATATTCTCTTGTTGTAGAATACGGTGAATAAAAACACAGCTGGCACTTAAATTAAGCGTTTACAGTTTGTTATTAAGAAGTTCAACAAGCCCATTGTTGCTGCCAACCATTGCAGGTGCTCCACCTGCAGTAACGCTAACAAGCGATTCCCATGGGAGACCGACACTCTCTACACACTCATCAATAGAGACGAGAATATCTGCACCTGGTGTTGTACCTTTCATTGATGCTATATCCAACAGCTATTCCGCAATCTGAAGATTCGCATCTACGCCGCAAATGAACACGGCTAGTTATGCCGTGTCAGATGCATCGGTACTTTTATTCAAGGCCGGTGAGTAAAAAGTAAAATTGCTACATAGTTGTACAAGTTGGCTATATACGGCCTCACTAAGGACTTGAATTCGTCGATTCACATTCCATCTTGATAGGTTTACTGGTTCATATTTTTATCAGATTTGGACTAAATTATTTTCCCCGATTTTTAAACAATCTTTGGTCAAATCTCCATCTGATGAACTTCGTAATAGTTTTTTCAATTGAAGAGAAATTCTGTAGGATAGGCGGACGTCTAGCTCATTGCTTATGTTTACAATTTCATTGTCCTGAAAGTAAACAGAGTGATGGAAACTTAACTTACCCTTACTTCTAAAAATTCTTATACAGGGTTATTCAGCTAAGTTGTCCGCCTCAAATATATAAAGATACAGGCATTCTGTTTTAAAATTATTGAATTTTATTAAGAGGCTCAATACGTCCAATTCGTCTCCATCAATAATGTAATGACCGTGAAACGGGTAGCAACTTAGTTTTTATTTAATTGGACTATACTAATTCCACCCAATAGAACAACTAAAATTCGAGCGACAAGTTCAGTGATGTGCATATTTTGCAAATCCTGCGAGTACTTTGGAGATATTAAAGGGTTTCATATGCGTAGGCATTAAGGAGACAGCAATGCGCACTTACGATGCTGCGTGGACTCACGCCTTGTTCATAAACACACATACCTCGCCCTTATCTGGAGCGGACCCCGAGCAGCAGCGGCATTACGCGCAGCATTTCGCAGTTTAAAAGCGTTTGTTTCGTTGACGTTGAATCGGAAAGAGACGGGATAACACAGTGAAATTGTAATACTTCAATTGCTTTATTATCCTTCTTAAGAGTATACAGTACATGAAATGGAATCAACAACTTCAAAATCCACGAATGTCATAGTCATTGGAAAAAATAAATGGAAGCAAAATGTTAGCGGAGAACGTTATTTTGGGCTCTTTGGTCCTCCTTAAAGCCAACATGTAAAATCGGCGTACTTAAAAGAAGCAGTGGTTGAATTGAGAATAAATTACCGCTGTTTAGACACGATGCTTCAGGTATTTATATTTTTTGGAACGTTACCGTAATTCATTCTCCACCTTTTAAACCACTTCCATCGCGCAGGGAATTAGAATGAGTTTGTCTATTTTTCAATATATACAAGTTAATAGCTGAAGTTCCTTACGAAGATCATCTAGTGATAGCACATTACAATACTGGTAGTCCACGAGAAACTTTCTATGTTAAGCGGGTGAGTACACCACCAGCAGGAGTTATTCTATCAC
The DNA here is from genome assembly GCF_040414725.1 of Anabrus simplex. Classification (NCBI taxonomy): domain Eukaryota; kingdom Metazoa; phylum Arthropoda; class Insecta; order Orthoptera; family Tettigoniidae; genus Anabrus; species Anabrus simplex. Next base: position 307,748,699 of record NC_090266.1, read on the forward strand.
AAAGTGTTTAGACGATTCTCGCACGTTGCTTGAACTCGAGGTATCATCTGGCCGTAGAAACTTTAAGTTATATTCAGATGAAATGTACATAGTGGTTTGTGTAATACGATATAGTTAGTTTTAGTATGATTAATTCCCTGTGCAAAAAGTATTTATGTCATCATCAAGTAATGACAGCCTGCCATACAACTCTAAGTTCCCAATATCATAAAAGGATACAATAAATAATATCGGTCCCGAAACGGCACCTTGAGGCACACCAGTTGTAATAGTCTTTTATGTGCTTTCCCCTCCCATACAATCAACAAACTGTACCCTGTCTCTGTGACAATTTGTAAACCTCTAACCTCTGCTGCTTCCAACTTCTGTAGCAAAATGTTATGCTTAACTGTGTCAAAAGCTTTCTGATGATCTATAAATAGACCTGATGATAGCATACAGGAATCTAAGGACCCCAGTAAATTAATAACAAAGTCTTTCACAACATTATAGGTACTATAGTTATGTAAAAATCCGTACGGGTATGGATAAAAATAGTCATTAAATTGTAGATAAATTAATGCCCGATCTTTGACTACTATCTCTAGGATTTTTTATTCAATAGGAAGAACTGATATAGATCCGTAGTTACTACAATCAAATTTATCAAACCCTTTATATACAGATTTTACCTTGGCAATGTTTAGCTCATTTGGAATAATACCCTCACTTAACGATGTATTGATAAATCTTGTGATGTACGGAACTAGATGTACAGCCAGACTTTTAAGTAAGTTATTTCTGATAACACAGACATCACTACTGCTACTATTTTTATTTTTCTTATTATTTCTGTAACTTCATAGCCATTCGTAGGATTCAAAAATGAATTACTTGGCCCAGTTCCAATATTAGGTGATAAATGGGTAGGAATATTGGTAGCTATTTTTTGTTATATATTAGCAAAATGGTCATTAAATAATTGTAGATATTTTTACTGGATAAGTCACTAATTTATCTTGAGCTTTGAGCTGGAAATTCTTGTTTCTGATATAATTTGATGTTAACACTTCGTTGATATTTCCCATGGACTGTTTAATGTATGGTACGACTTTATCTATTTATGGAATATCACTTTCCAGCTTTGCTTTAAATTAAGTTACCTTTCATGTAATAGCTTATGGCCACCTATCATTTGCTGTGATGCACAATAACACCCCATTTTTACCATAAACTGTTGTCTTTCTATTTTAATATGAAGTTTATTCATTTTATCAAAGAGGGTGGAAAGTGTCCCATTCATCCACTGGCAATACTATCTACCTTTGAAAGTATTATTATTTGCTTTAGAATTTTGACTTATAATGCTACTATTGGCTTCCTGTAAATAATTGTTAAGTTTGTTTACTATTATATCACAACTATCGTCTTCACTGATAATCAGAGGATTGGTAGACATATAAGCATTCATGTTCTTCACATTACATGTTTTTGATTTTATGAACGAATTTTCCAGGCTAACTTTTGGTAACACATTTGTATCATAACCTAATCAATTATGATCACTATAATCATTATATATTTTATACAAATTGCACCTACACAATTTTTTTATATAGACATGATCTAAAAGAGTAACTGTATTGTTAGTAATCCTCGTGGTAAATCTGCTGTTATATAGATTTTCGTTATAGCATTCACATAATCTCTTAATTCAGATACTAGTGGACTCTACCAAAGTTTGTCAATGTTCAAATCTCCTACAATAAAACATATATAATAACTGTATTTATTCAGTATTTTCTCAAGTATCTTTGGAAAAATTCAAATGGGGGATTTTAAGATTTCAAGGCAATTTCCAGACCACTCATCTGAACCAATAAAAAATTGATCGGAGTACCAGAAGTGGTTCGGAGTAACAGGAGTGTTAATCGAATCTATTATTGTTGCTGTTACTTATTCAGATGATCTATTAAATAATGATATAAAATAATGATTAAATAATCAGAGGATTGGTAGACATATAAGCATTCTTGCTTTTTAGCTTTATTATTATTATTATTATTATTATTATTATTATTATTATTATTATTTGCTTTACATCGCTCCGACACATATAGGTCTTATGGCGACGATGGGATAGGAAAGACTTAGGAATGGGAAGGAAGCGGAACCCACTATCCCCGGATGCAAGCTCACAGCAGCGCGCCCCTAACCGCACGGCCAACTCGCGCGTTTTTTAGCTTTATAGGCCTCTTCGTCGTATATAACAATCCTCTCGCTCTGTCGTTTGGTCTGGAGAAGAAATAACCTTCATAACCTCTCAGATTATAGTACTTATCATCCTATGGAAGTAACCATGTTTCTATTGTTATAATGACTTCTGGCATCTGTACATCCGCAGTTATTCTAGATAAGTTGAGCCATTTAGTACGGATGTTTTGAGAGATAGCATAAAAGAATTCTGAACTGGCAGTTTCGTGTTTTATGTTGGCTTACGTTTGTTAATAGGACCTCTAAACCTACCATGTCACAATTCAAGCTGATTCAAGATTACTTTTTTTTTCTATTGGCTTTACGTCGCACCGACACAGATAGGTCTCATGGCGACGATGTGATAGGAAAGGACTATTAGTTGCAAGGAACTGGCCGTGGCCTTAATTAAGGTACAGCCCCAGCATTTGCCTGGTGCGAAAATGGGAAACCACGGAAAACCATCTTCAGGGCTGCCGACAGTGCGATTCGAACCCACTATCTCCCGGATGCAAGCCCACAGCCACACGCCCCTAATCGCACGGCAACTCGCCCGGTAAATTCAAGATTAAAAATATCTTCGATATGTCTTATGCTTATCACTTTCGAGTAATCATTCTTGCTAACAAAAATCTTATCTTCCCGTGTCCAGACATATTTATAACCGTTCATTTTTAAATCCTTGGCTCTCTTCCGAAGACCTTTGGCTCTGGCTTTAAGATTTTCATTGATAAACACTCATGTTCATAAAAACTAAAACATCTTGAAAGACTACAGATATAAAGCTCATATTCACAGGACGTGTGGATTAGTATGTTTTCTTCAAGACCTGTAGCAATTCGAATATCATGTCTTCGAAGTTGTTCTCCAAGGTGAGACCACAAATTGTCTGTAGGATTGATATCCGGCGATTCGGGAGGTGTTTCCGGTACTTTAGGTCAATTATATAACCACCAAGTACGTGACTAAGTATCAACCCGGTTTCTGATCAACACAGAGCGTTCATTTCATAGGCGTAGCACGATTCTAAGCGTTCATTCATTATTAGAATAGAATAGAATAGAATAGAATAGAATAGAATAGAATAGAATAGAATAGAATAGAATACTCCCATCCCCTAGTCCCAGATCGCCTGAAAGTGGTGACAGAGCATTCGTTTATTGCAATGAATTAAATTCAGTACGTGCATTATATTCTCCTTCTTACTATTATTTCACTATTACTACACTAAATATAATTTATTTTTTCCTAGACGTGAACAATGTTTTTTTTTGCTAGTTGTTTTACGTTGCACCGACACAGATAGGTCTTACGGCGACGATGGGGTAGGAAAGGGCTAGGAGGGGGAAGGAAGCGGCCGTGGTGTGAAAATGGGAAACCACGGAAAACCATTTTCAGGGCTGCCGACAGTGGGGTTCGAACCTACTATCTCCCGAATACTGGATACTGGCCGCACTTAAGCGACTGCAGCTATCGAGCTCGGTCGTGAACAATGTTATATAGTCTAGGACAACATGTATCTTTCCTTTCCTGGGACACGTTTGCGTCACAAGTCTTATACAGTTATCCTACCATTACAGCATACATAATGTCATCTCTCCCAGTCGCGGATAGCCACCAGCGGGGGAGAGAGCATTCAGTAATAGATGAGCGCTTGACCGTGAATTGATTAAACAACTTGTATTTCATTATTACCTCCTTATTTCTGTTTGTCAGCAAAGACTTCTGGTATTTCAAGCCATGTAACTACACAGTAACTTATCATCAGACTACAGGGTTGTTGTTTTCACGTTAGGTTACAAACTGCGGCTGGCATAGGCTGAATACGAAGAAATAGGTGCGGCTGACCTACTCGGTATTCATATACAGTTACTCACAAAAGTATTCGTACACATGCGATATTAATCATCGTCCAATGTTAATAACAGTATTATGACCATCAGATGTTTTATTATTGGTAAAATATGAATGCGAAATGTCCAGTCAATAGCCCATGTTGGGGACCTTGTGTACAGAAATCAGTTTTGTCCTGCAAAACGTGAAGTAATGTAACCGAAACAATAACGTCACGCCACAAAATTATTCGTACGCACCACAAAAGTATTCGTACATAGCTCTGAAACATCGGTTTGGTTTTGTCCAGAACGGAAACGAAGCCGAGGATGCACTCAAGATACAGACACTGACCGCAACAGTCTACTGCTCCTACAAACAGTACAATGGCGCGTAAAATTAAAGACACATCCTTTGAATTACGTCAACTGATAGTTGATCATTTCCAAAAAAAGGTAAAACATACCGACAGATTAAAGAAATCGCGGGAAAATCTGTTTCGACAATCCAGTCAACCATCAAGAAATTCAAGAAAGGAAACCAGCTTCGAGATTAATCTAAATCAGGACGTCCTAGACTACTGACTCCAAGAGGTGGGCCATTTATTGTACATAAATTAAAAACAAAAAATGTGTGTTCCCATGATTGCTTCTAGCTGTGAAAACAATATTGGTGTAAAAGTAAGTGCAGAAACTATAAGGCGAGTGTTAAGGAGGAACAATTTTAATGAAAGAGTAGCTAAAAAAAAAAAACGTATATCACTGAAATATATCGCAAAAAGAGATTGGCGTTTGCTGTGGAACATGCCGTGAAAACAGAGGACTTTTGGAAGGACGTTGTATTTACTGATGAAAGTAAATTTAAAATGACGAACTGAAGAAGAATTTAAAAGGGAGCGCTATAAAAATGGGCGTAGTGAATAATTTCAAATTCTACCAAGACAAAAGCACAAGTCACGTACTTGATTGTTGTATAATTGCCCTAAAGTACTGGAAACACCTCTCCTAAGTCGCCGGATATTAATCCTATAGAAAATTTGTGGTCTCGCCTTGGGAAAAACTTCGAAAACATGACATTCGAATTGCTACAGATCTTAAAGAAAAACTTCACCATCAATAAGAAGCAAGTTGGAAAAATAAATGCCTAAACGGCTACAAAGTGTAATACAACGGAAAGGTTATCCTACCAAGTACTAAATTGTAGAACATTCGTGTTGTATGTATACTTTAGTGCTGCGTACGAATACCTTTGTGATGCGTACGAACAAGTTTGTGGCACTGTATTATTATGATTTAGTGATATTCCTTACCATTGCCCTATGTAAATGTCAGAATGATTTAAAGTTTATATGCACAATATGTATTGCTTTTAATTTTCATGAATAATATCACAATTCAAACATTAAATCTCTTTCTAGTGTACGAATAATTTTGTGAGTAACTGTACATTAGCGGAAATTATTGCAACTCCGTGACAGTGTATGCCATTTTATTCACGATTGAACCTAGAGGTATTTAGTTTAATGACGTATTGGACGCCAAGTTCTTAAGGTGTTTATCGGCACGTCAATATACAATGTATCCCCCTCGAGCAGCCACACAGGCTGCAGGTGACGCATATCATCCTGCGGTGTAGAGTTCGAAGTCTCCTGCACGGTGGGACATGATGGGACAACGTGTGACCCAGTCTGAACTGCCAGCTAATAACCCTGTACATTGAAATGAATGCATTAAGATAGTTTGCCAGCACGGGGCTTGAAACTCCGAATACGCAACACAGCGTTGCTCACCAACCACCCCTCCGAAAGATATTGGGTTCGAACCCCACTGTCAGCAGTCCTGAACATGGTTTTCCATGGTTTCTCACTTTTACACCAGGCAAATGCCAGGACTACACCTTAATTAAGACCACGGACGCTTCCTTCCCACTCCTAGGAAAAAAAAAGAAGCACCGTGCCCGCGAAGAAGTCTCGCGTTTATTTTCATATCTTAGTATCAAACCAGTATCTAATCAGCACAGAGCTTTCCTTGTATATGCGTAGCACGGTTCATTCGGCAGCAGTTTAACTGCAATCTTTCAGCATGTAATCATTGTACCCACGCTCGGTTTACCATCACTCTTTATCCGGCAGATTTTACAGGTAACCCTCTTCAGCTTTTCACCTCAAATATCTTCTCACCACCGAGCGAACTGACCGTGCAGGTAAGGGTTCAAATGGACAATGTTCCACCCTCACCATGTATTCAACATTCAGAATGTTGGCACCACATTTGAAAACGTGCCCACTTCAATACTTCTTTTTGCCAAAGCTTCATCTTTGACTGTGAAAGTAATTGCCACATCCAGCGATCAACACTTTAAGCGACGGAAATTCGCCATTAAAAAGTCTACTTGTATAGTTGCCTCGGAATGTATTTAAATAACTGGACTCATATTTTACATTATTCCATGTGTCCTTAACTGTTATTCCTCTAAGTGAAAACTACTTATCGCTATATTCAACTATTCAGGAGATGTTTGAGGTGAAAAACTTCGGTGAGTCGCCCTATTTGTAGTGAATTCTCAGCTATACGTTAAGTACTTCTACGAATTTCGCATTTATACGCAAATACGTGAACATATTTTCCGTTAAAATTCAGCTCAGTTATACGATTTACATTTCTATATTTTCTCACTTATACGTTGCATTTTCTCCGCCCCCAACTATGAAATTTATTTATTTATTTATTTATTTATTGCCCTTATGTTTTCGTTTTTTTTGTCTTATACCAAGGGCTTATTCATTATTTTTAGCCTAGGTCCAAAGTGAAGTAGGCAATCCAGTTGCATGACTTGCTGGTCCATTTTGAAGTCACCTTCTCCTTTGAAGTTACCATACTACTGCGAAGAATAGAAGAAATAAATATTTATTCTGAAAGTTATCCTACTTTAGTGAATGTCTGCCTTACACTGATTGACACTTGCATCTGTTTCTTGCAGTTAGGATGTCATTAACTTTAAATCTATACCCGAAAACTGTTTACGAAATCTGAAAATGTTCGTATTTACCAAAGCGTACGCCAACCTAGATTCATTCCTACTGGGGTGAGACGGTATGCATTAACAAGAGCAAGAAACGCACGTATACCTTATCTCCCCTTGTTCATACTGTTCCTTTGTTTTGAATGTCTAGATGTTGATCAGCAATATTCTTTGAAGACAGTGGGTTTTGGAGACATATACAGCGGTACCTCGTGGCTCGGTGAGGAAAACAACAGCAAACTATCTCACTCCTCATTTCTCATCGTTCACTTGTAGCCGGAAATCGAACCCGAGAACTTCTGGACCGATGGTCGGGATGCTCATCGCTTAGTCAAGGAGCCGGACTTGAGATTGTATTAATATACTATAATAACACAGTATTTATTTATTTATTTATTTATTTATTTATTTATTTATTTATTTATTTATTTATTTATCGTGTGATAATCAAAGGCATGCAGAAGTTATGCACATAACAGAAGAAATATACTGTGAAATAAGAAATTGCAATATCAGTTACAAATCCAATCCAGATTGGAAGTCCACTGGACGGCTTCATTGGATGTGAGATCAAGATTTGTGAAAGTGCTCTGGAAAGCTCTAACTGAGTACTCAAAGGAAATACAGCCAACCCTATATATCGTCCACAATGACCAACGAACAGATATTCCTGATTAAAGTAGCTTAGTAACTACCTCGACATAATTCGACCCCCGCCTACCAACGTCCGTCATTGCAAGCACTAGTAGAGAAGTGCTGTGCAGGGCAACTGTCAATCATCGCCAGGAACCCGGAGATTTTATCTTCAACATGGCTTATATCCAATCCTTTAGGAATGTGAACAGGCTGGATGCTACTGACCCTCATCAGTAGCTCATTATCTTGATTGGCTTATTCCGTGGGATTTACTGTACCTGCTCTGGATGAACGACAGTGGGATACAACGGGAGCTTCATTACGGCTTAAGACTGTGGAGAATAGCTTTGGTACCCTGGATAAAGCAAATTGAGGGTAAGGAGCTTGGCAGTAGCTCACCTTGACCTGTTACGAACTTTACTCTTGTCTATGTATCCGTATGCTTGATTGAAATCAGTTTTCAGATCTGAATAAATGTCCTTTACTTTGCTTATGATAACTGTATAAAATGTGCGTGTAACGTCTGTTATAGTTATTGTACGAATTTAAAACATCTACATTAATTAAATATTCCAGAAAATCCCTGTACAGTACATCACTACACAGCATAAGTCATTCAAATTAATGTTTTAAAACGTAACCACGATTTAACGCCACCCCCGTTATTGCACCTACTACACTCAGACAAATCGATGGCGCCATAACTAGGGATGACGTATGAGGGCAAGTCAATAAGTATCTGCAATCACTTTTTATAGTATATTACAAAAAGTGTACACACTTTTTATTGATATCATTTTTCAACATATTCACCCCGCTTTTCTATGCACATGGTTTGCCGTTTCACAAGCTTTCTGATAACCTCTGCAAAAAAGAATTTTGGGTGCGCAGTAAGCCACGTCTGAACCGCTTCCCCTGTTAATCGGAGCTGAATCGACGGCCTCTTAGTGCATTTTAAGTGGATCAATCAGATGGTAATCCGTCTGGGCGAGATCGGGACTGTACGCAGGCTGCTCCAACACCTCGAAATGCAGCATTTTAAGAGTTTGAGCGGCGTGGACGGCGATATGTGGACGCGCATATTCATGCAACAATATAACTCCTTCGACAATACACCTCTGCGTTTGTTGCGACTTGCAGGTTTCAGCTTGTTTACCAGCATATCACTGTAACGTTCGCTGTTTATTGTTTCCCCCTTTTGCTGGTAATTTTCCATATTGGCTCTCGAGAGTCCCAAAGCACTGTGAGCATCACGTTTTCTGCACAAGGTTGACTCTTGAACGTCCTTTCGACTGGGGATCCGGGATGCTTCCATTTCATGCTATTACGTTTGCTGTCTTGTTCGAAGTGGTGAACCCATATTTCATCTCCAGTGATGATCCGTTTCCGGAACGTTTCGCCTTCGTTAGCATGACGGTCCAGAAGGTGCTGACAGATTCTCACACGATTGCGCTTCTGCTCTTTACTGAGTTGTTTTGGAACCAATCTCGAAAATACCTTGTTAAAGTTAATCCTGTTATGTGTGATTTCATATGCAGAACCATGGCTAATGTGCATATGGTTTTCCACGTCATCAACAGACACTCGTCTGTTATTCAGGATCATATCACGCACGTGTTAAATAATGGCATCAGTTACTGCTGCAGATGGACGCCCGGATCTTTCCTCATCCTTCAAGCTCGTGCGACTCCTTTCGAACTGTTCAATCCACTGATAAACATTTCACCGCGGCAAAACATTGTCTCGGTATTGTGCTGAAAGTCTTCTATGAATTTCCGCTCCTGGTACATCCTCAGACCACAAAAAACGGATTACGGAACACTGTTCTTCCTTGGTGCAAGTAGAGCGTGGCGCGGCCATATTTACGTCGCAACAGCGCAAGCTGTACTGATGTGATAACGCTGAAACCTACCACAGATGTAGAAAACGGTGCCATCTGGCGACTGATGAGCACACAGCGCCATAGAGCGAACGTAAGACAATGATAGCAAAATTTCAGATACTTATTTACTTGCCCACGTATGTTGAACTGTCCGAAGTGATCGCCAAAATCTCAGTTCGGTGCAGTCCACCATCCCAATTTGGTGAGCGTAGCAACTCATCTGCCTTGATCATTCCTTATTTGATTGAATATTTTCCACTAATGCCTGGGAAGGTGGAATCCGGGCGGCTAAACGCACGGATTTTGAACAATTTCATGGTGTAACATAGAAGAACATTCTTTCGATTGACGTTCCCAGTCATCAGAGATTTTGAAAGAGCTCCAAAGAAGTTTGTCTGCCGTGCGCCATGATGGTTGCCGATATTTTCGTCACTTTCTTGTAGTTCTTAACGTGCCTGCCTGGACTGGTAAGCACGGATTGCTTGCAGTTCTCCTCCATGTCTTCAGTAGCGATTCTGATCTTCTAGCGATGGTGGGGGTATTGTGCGTGAGACAGGCAGCCACTGCGTGTTGGTAGGACGAATACATCCAGTAATCAGGCGCATTGTCTGATATAGCTGAGCATCTACTACTTGGTCTGGACCTGTTTAGCCACGTTCAGAGGTAGTATTCAGCAACGGAATGACAATGAACCAGACCAGTGGATCGAAGAACGGAAGCTTTGCTGCCCAAGAGTTACCGGTTAATTTCTGGATTATGTTATTCCGTGTTTTAATCATGGCAGAAACATTTGAAATGTGTGCCTTGTATGCCAGTGATCTGTCTAATGTTACCTCTAGATATATGGATGCGCTGAAATGTTCATTGGTCTGTCCTCTGAATGTGATGGTTGGTTTAAAATCTGCATATCCCGTGAGGAGGTAAATACAAGACTTTTTATTTACTTTTTCAGGGTTAAATCAGAGACAGGATGGTTGGAAATAACTGTCACCGAGCTCGATAGCTGCAGTCGCTTAAGTGGGGCCAGTATCCAGTATTCGGGAGATAGTAGGTTCGAACCCCACTGTCGGCAGCCCTGAAAATGGTTTTCCGTGGTTTCCCATTTTTACACCAGGCAAATGCTGGGGCTGTACCTTAATTAAGGCCACGGACGCTTCCTTCCCTGTCCCATCGTCGCCAAGAGACCTATCTGTGTCGGTGCGACGTAAAGCAACTAGCAAAAAAAAAATAACTGTCCACCTTCTTCAGATCTGACGTAAGTGTTGTTTCTGCATCAGAGAAACTTTGATCTTTACTTTACCAAGTCTTTCTAGTAGCTTCGGTGTGACTCCTAAGAGGGCTACTGGGCAATAATCTTCCACTTTTAACGAGTCTCTGTTCGACTTGGAAATCACTATTACGCTGGTTTTCTTGAAAAGTGCTGGTAGATTCCCTGTTCTCAAAATGTTTGAGAATAATGTGGTAATAGGTATTTGATGTCCCTACAGTATTATAGTATAGATGTATCTGAGAGCCAGAATTTCGTCCTGAAAATGTTTGATTTTATCGTATAAATAGATCTGCTGCCAAAGTCCTGCCGTATGTAAGCACTCTATTAATGACAGCTGACTGCCACGGGATTCAATCCGACAACAATGAGAATAGAATACGCCGTCCCAACCAACTACATACATCATGCAGCTGATGTGAGAGAGAGATAGCTTTAGCTGATTTCTTACTTATATGTTAAGGTGTTGAGAAAGGTAATATTATGGACATAAGGCCTCTGGCTTCGTGCTCTGATCTTCAAATGCGATTATGTCGTCCATCTCTTCAGTTTTACCTACTAAAACATTTCCTTATATTCTTCTTTCAATGCCTATATGACAAGAGACATAATAGAGAGGTACCAAATGGACGAAGAACGATGAATAAAATGCTGCAAGTGCGACAGTTTCATTAATAAATAATAATTTCGTGTGGCTATTTCTAGCCGAGTGCAGCCCTTGTAAGGCAGACCCTCCGATGAGGGTGGGCGGCATCTGCCATGTGTAGGTAACTGCGTGTTATTGTGGTGGAGGATAGTGTTAAGTGTGGTGTGTGAGTTGCAGGGATGTAGGGGACATCACAAACACCCAGCCCCCGGGCCATTGGAATTAACCAATGAAGGTTAAAATCCCCGACCAGGCCTGGAATCGAATCCGGGACCCTCTGAACCGAAGGCCAGTACGCTGACTATTCAGCCAACGAGTCGGACCGACATTTTCATTAAAGGAAGGTAACATTTAGTGTAGCCTTAGCCAGCATCCTATTTATGGGATGGACAAGAATTCCTTTCAGATAATGGTAAAAGTGGAATCTGCAAAGGGATTCAGTTTCATCTGTTGTCCCCATCATTCAGATGGAAGAATTCGGAGAGTCATGCTGGGAGTGACTAGTTTTCCTTTGCTAGTAATTTCCTTTCCACGTTTGGAAAATCTATCATTATTAAAGTTCCAGTTGTTACGTGAGGCATGCGTTCTGAAATCAAGATTTCATTTGCTAGTGAATCATCAGTGTTGGAATATGAGCGACGAAAATCAGGGCACGTACCAGCGTGGGTCATTACAAACTCATTTACCATAGCGCAGCAAAGCCATCTCCGTAAGGGCCATCCTGACTCCGAGGATAGGAAACAAACGCGACACAAATTGCGAAGAAGTGGTTAACCCTATGTCCAGCCACCATCGCTTTCAAAAGTTAACCTGGAACTACAGTAATTCTGCGTGTAGGCTGAAGAAGTGTTATCACATTATACGGGCGGAGTGTTAGGTTTTGTTGAAATAAAGAAAATATTCAGTATGGTATGAAATGTTATTGTTGATATTCATTTTTTTAATTCCGAATAAATTTACACACTTTCAAGGCCAAGTCTATCCGACGAGAGTGTTCAGGACCTACATCCATGAATTCGAAATAATTTTCCACCACTGGGGCCGTGGACGTGCCCGGTAGCGCGTAACTCGCCTCATGACACTCGGCCCCTTTAAGTTTCAAACTCTTTCGAAAAAACATCCTGTGAAGCTCAGTATTGGTGGTTTTGAATTTCTGGAATTATAACAACCCGCTCTATCCTCTCAAAATCTTTTTCGAACATTTTGGAAGCAATTTTTGCCCATATGTTGTGACAATTTGAAACCAATTTTCCCCATTTCAGAACACCTCGAAATCATTTATTGCCTGTATGTCGCGACATTTAACCATTTATTTTCCATATGTCACGACAGTTTGAAACAATTTATTTGCCCATATGTCATGACATTTGAGACCATTTATTGCCCCCACGTGTCGCGACATTTTGGAAGCATTTATTTCCCACATGTCGTGCCATTTTGAAACCATGTTTTTCCCTCCATTTCAGGACACTTCGAAATTATTTATTGCCCATATGTCCCAACATTTGGCTATATATTGACCACCGGAAGAATTGGCCGTGCGCTTAAGGGTGCGCAGCTGTGTGGCTGCATCCGGAAGATAGTGGGTTCAAGCCCCTCTGTCAGCAGCCCTGAAAATGGTTTTCCGTGGTTCCCCATTTTCACACCAAGCAAATGCTTGGGATGTACCTTAATTAAGGCCACGGCCGCTTCCTTCCAACTCCCACTCTGTGTCGGTGCGACGTAAAACAAATTGTAAAAGGTATTTATTGCCCATATGTCGCGACGTTTTTAACATTGCCTATATATCGTGACATTTCGAAACCATTTATTGCCCTATGTCCCGATATTTTGCGAAAGAAAGAGTTGTTTTCACTTCGGGCAGCAGTCCTCTCAAATATTTGATACTTTTCACCATATACCTACTTATATAACTCACTGGTGAATCAATTGCCCCCTCACATAACGTTCTACCACGCCGGAGTCCAGAGCCGCAGGGCATTATGATTTTAGTACTGCAACAGCCGGTGACATCATACCGACATTAGGAGCGTATAACCAGGTGCACTGATACTTCCTTTTTACAATGACATATTGAGCAATGTTGTCTAGAAAGTATTCCGAATTAAAAGCCTTCTTGTTTAGTAGCTGTGATCAGCCGAAGCGCGGTTCCGAAGCAATAGAAGCGTTCTACATAAAAAGAACCTTTGCCCATACAGACCATTAATATTCCTAAATCTGCCAAGACGACTGCTGCCCATCCAAATAGCCTACATATATTAGACTGCCATATTATCAGCGTGGTTGCATTTTCAACTATATTGCTCGGCTTTCATGACTAGGTTCACTGTCTATCATATCAAACAGCTCTTTAGTTGGACTCGTGAGGGTGAATGAACCCCGTTCAGCACTCAGTCCTCGATTAAAATATTTGTACGTGCCGGGAATCGAAACCTAAGCCTCCTCCCCCTCTGCACCATGGTGTGGCCTTGTTATTGTGGAAACTAAATGTCCCTAATTTTTTTCCACTTTTAGAGGCCGATGACTTTAGATGTTAGGCCACTTTAAACAACAAGCTTCATCATCAACAAGCAGTTTTTCCACTTCCTGACGTGAAGGGAATTGTTGAGGGGGATGCGAGGGGAGCAGGCTGAAATCCATCCCTATTGAACCACGGCTTTACCGTCTCGGCAAGGGAGGTAGCCACCGCCACTACAATATTATAGAAGAACGTATGTCTGGAAAACTTACATCGGAATAAACGACCAGCTGGTTAGGATAATGTACTTGGTCGGATGCAAGATGTCTGTGCATAACGTTGTGGAATGGAATCCTCGGCGAAGTCGGTTGTCATTTAAGAAATACTTATATGGTAAAGTAAGGGTGTATTCTGCCCGAAGGCAGGTGCGAATCTCCGCAGAGGTGTGCCTGAGACGGAGTTTACGTACGGTAGGGTGGCCAGTTCCTTTCCGCTCCTCCATTCCCTTACCCCCTTACCAACGACCAACAGCGCGTGGCAACCCATCCAAATCTTGACCACGCCCAATGTTGCTTAACTTCGGAGATCTCACGGGATCCGGTGTTTCAACACGGCTACGGCCGTTTGCACTTATATGTGAGTGGCACATAAATATACTTTTACATTATGGAATAGCCTACCGTTACGGAGCAAAATTCCGGCACTCTAACGTGTTTCAAAATGTTTAGTAATTATATTACATCATTATTGAAAGGGACGCGATGAATTTTACGAACATAAATTGAAATTTAAATTAGATAGATGATTCAACTTTTTCTGCACGATGAACAACCTCAAGTGATGAGGTGTGCAATTATTATTAATAATAATAATAATAATGTTATTCGCTTTACGTCCCACTAACTACTTTTACGGTTTTCGGAGACGCCGAGGTGCCGGAATTTAGTCCCGCAGGAGTTCTCTTACGTACCAGTAAATCTACCGACACGAGGCTGACGTATTTGAGCACCCTCACATACCACCGGACTGAGCCAGGATCGAACCTGCCAAGTTGGGGTCAGAAGGCCACTGAGCCCGGCTGTGCAATTATTGACGACATAAAACATATAAAGATCATCTGAGGATATCGGTTCATAGTAACAACTCCATGTTCCCAGACCTATGGACAAAATCCATGAGTAACTAACAATAATTTCCTACCGCTTTTAGAAGAGCAGCAGCGAGGGAGTTTAGAGAACAAGGAACTTGCATATAGAACTTGGCGTACAAACAATTAACAGAGAAATACACCTGTGTAAATATAAACGTTCCTCTCACAACTTGAAAATCTACAATAGGTGGCAAAAGTCAAAGCAGTTACAGCCTACGTGCGTCAGAAAATATAATGCTACCACATTTTCTAAAACATAGAGAAATGTAATTGGCAGTATCAACAATCAAAGTTTACGCTTCTCTTATCCCAATGAATGCATTTTCTTGAATAGAAAGGCAGTTTATTTATCGTACTACCTCAATGAGATATACTACAGGATCACTTGTAAAAGTCATTGCTCTCTTATTAAGAGAGATGTTTAAAATCACATAGAAGTGATGCGCCAACGGCATGGATTGCACAGTGAGGTTAGTGTCTATGTCCACAACGTTCTTGCCTAGTCTATATCCTTTCTTTGCCCTGTCCCGTCTGTTGAAAGCTTTCATTACAAAAGCTTGGACAGTGACTCATTAGAAATACATCGTACTTGTTTGTTATGTTCCAATGGCCACATTCTGAACGGCTTTCTTTGTCATAAACCCCAATATACAGCGTGTTCTCAAACAGGTGGGAAGCAATCATGGCAGAGATTGGGGTTGGATAATACACCCCAAAACAACACAAGAAGTCACTATGAACATATGGCATACGGGGGATCATTTACGAGTTGCGGACATTGTACGGGAAGTATTGGTAGTGACCTCTTCACCTGTCACATCCCACCTCGAGTACAGTAGCTGTCGTCATGTTGGTGTACCAGAAGAGTTCGGTCCACCATGAGCCTGAATGCATGCCTGAACACGCCACCGCATAGATTGTCGGACACGTTCGAACACTCCAGACATCGATGGCAAACTTATTCCACACGCTGTTGAAGTAACGTAATGTCCGTAATGGCATTCCTAACTCCGAACTTAATTCTAAATACCAACTAGCCCCACCATTTCAGCTAATATCTTAAACAGGCGCAGCTCGTATGTGATAGACTGTAGGGCATACATGGTCATGAGGATATTTTGTGTTGTTTTGAGGTGTACTATCCACTCCCCGATTACGTCTGACATATTTGGAAACATTCTGTATTATAAAGCATGTGGTTAATTAATCCTTCCATCCTTGATTATTTGTTTACCAGAGATTCCAATTTACTTAGTTTTTTATTTTTATTTCTAGTGGTTTAACTTCGTCAGCGTAAGGATAGGAAAGGGCTAGGATTGTGAACGTAGCACCCGTGGCCTTAATTACGGTACCGCCCCAGCATTTACCCAGTGTGAAAATGGGAAACAAGGGGCCTGCCGACGGTGGTATTCGAACCGAACATCTCCCGAATGCAAGCTCAGAGCCACGTGATCGTGACCCCATGGCCACCTTGCTCGGTACACCTTAGTTTACCAAAGTGCTCATCTTGACCACTACTTCTTACATGATCAGTCGGTAGGATATTGATGCTGTAATTCGTCTAAATGAGGAAGTATCACATCATCAAATAATAATGACAACAACATCATTCCTATGTAAAGGATGATAAAATATGGTATTACAATCAACTGTTATGAGTGTACTATTAATACTGTAGGTTTTAGCCTCCACTTCATAAAATAGAGAAGTAAAACAAGGTGTTTCAAAAATGGGGGGCATAATTTCAGGTATGTATTTTTTATATGTAGACAATCAAAATAGTTCATTACAACATGTGTCCGGAAATGCTTCGTTTCCGAGTTATGGCCTTCACAACACTGAACTTCACCGGAACGTTTTCTTTCCGCAGGTCATTGTCATTACAGAAGATGTTTAAAATGTCCACCTCCTGCTTGAATACAGACCTCACATAGATGTCTCATTGACTTGGATCGAATGTCTCCTGATCGATGGATAAGTAGAGGTCACCCGATTGCTTGGTCTCCACGTTCGCCTGATCTGAAGCCTCTCGTTTTCTACTTGTGGGGCCATTTAAAATCATCGGTGTATTCGTCTCCGCTGCCTGATGTGGAAACCCTTCGGAATCGAATTGTGGCATCGTGTGAGGACATACGCAATACTCCTGGCGTTTGGGATCGTGTTCGCAGGTCAATGAGACATTGATGTGAGGTCTGTATTCAAGCAGGAGGTGGACATTTCGAACTTCTTCTGTAATGACAGTGACCTGCGGAAGAAAAACGTTCCGGTGAAGTTCAGTGTTGTGAACGCCATAACTCGGAAATGAAGCATTTCCGGACACATGTTGTAATGCACTATTTTGAGTGTCTACATGTAACCAATACACACCTGAAATTACGCCCCCTATTTTTGAAACACCCTGTATATCTTCCGTGACGGATGAAACTACAGCATAACAGCACTGTGAGGTAATACTTTAAACGATGCATGGAATATCATTTTCCTTTTCTGGAGTCCGACTCGTTGGCTGAGCGGTCAGCGTACTGGCCTTCGGTTCAGAGGGTCCCGGGTTCGATTCCCGGCTGGGTCGGGGATTTCAACCTTAATTGGTTAATTCCTACGGCACGGGGCTGGGTGTATGTGTTGTTTTCATCATCATTTCATCCTCATCACGACGCACAGGTCGCCTACTGGGTCAAATAGAAAGACCTGCAACTGGCAAGCCGAACCCGTCCTGGGATATCCCGGCACTAAAAGCCATACGACATTTCATTTCATTTTCTGGAGCAACTCGTCACATGAACTCATACACTATACATTGTCGGATCCATGTAAAACATGCCGAGGCTATCTCTAATTGATAGATACAGGGTGATCGGAAACAACGTGAACCATGTACATAAGCATCAGAGGGTTGCTCGTGCTGATAAATAATTCGAAAAAATGAATTCGATATCCGGCACCGATGACATTTGATCACCTGCTGAAGTTAGCCAATCAGATCGCTCCATGGGCGAATTCGAATGAGCTTTACGAGGCGATGTTCCCAAATCTGTACGTGGCTTAAGACTGGAATCAGAGAACCTGTTGAAGAAAAAAATCATCGGCAGGGAAGAGTTTAGATACAGACCTCCGAGCTGACAGGATCACACCGAGCTCGATAGCTGCAGTCGCTTAAGTGCGGCCAGTATCCAGTATTCTGAAAATAGTGGGTTCGAACCCCACAGTCGGCAGACCTGAAGATGGTTTTCCTTGGTTTCCCATTTTCTCACCAGGCCACTTCCTTCCCACCCCTAGCCTTTTCCTGGCACATCGTCGCCATAAGACCTATCTGTGTCGGTGCGACGTAAAGCAGATTGTAATTAAAAAAGGAAGAAAAACAGGATCACTCCATACGGTGACACCGCCTGAAACCGACGGTGTGCTTGTGTTTGACGCTGATTTCTCGACAAGGCTCTCTCAAGCCGGTCTTAGCACCCGTACAGATTAAGCAACAGTGGCGCGCAAAGCCCATTTGAATTCACCCGCGAAGCGATGTGATTGGCTATATTCAGCAGCTGATAAAATGAGAACGGTGTGAGAATCCCTCTAGCGCTCAGATACCCGGTTCAGCTTGTTTCCGACCACCCTGTATATTGAAATATGTAGACCGCGCCAAAGAGATGTGTAACCTACGCCGCGGAGAATGTGCTAAACTGAATCGATGTTGCACTACTGGAACTGATTCAGCAAGCTTTACCGGTGAGAAGACCAGCAAAAGTAAATGACCATTTTTCTCACGTATTTCGATGAAGAAATCAATACATAAATAATGAAATATTCCATTTTGGTTTGCTTAAAAATCATCATATGATAATAGATTACTGAGGGGAAGAAAGTTTAGGGGAACGCTCATGTTAAATGTGACAAGGTTATTTAGGCTAATATTTTACCCACACCTACATAATTTGGTAGTCAGTCGTAATTCTGGTTGAGTAGAAAGGAAAATATTAGTGTGGGACACTTTATGCTTCTCTTTGTTACCTTTGAAGTGTATTTGCTATAAACTAGCTTCATAAATATCTGTAATCACTCTTTTGCGTCATTTCCTTTGTATACACCAACGAGGCATTGTTTGTGATGAGAACTTCCTTCATGGAATCTACTCCCATGAATGACAGTACCACCGGTGGTGGTTGTAGGAGGTCTATGATAAGCTGCATCGTCCTCACTGATCATCAAATCACGTGCGTGCCCACGTTTCAATTGACCACGTGCAACTTACGCGCCTTTTACCGAGATTCTTCAATTGACTGTTAACGATATTGTTATCTGAATTGGTTCGTTCTGCCAGCCAAGTAGACCTTATTGCCTGGCTCTACGACCATCTCTATAACCATGACTATCTGCAATTATTATTGATAAAATAGCGTATATTGCATGTGGAATTAACTTAATTCAGAATAGCTAATGGTATACATGAAGGCACTAGCAGCTGTGGAGTATCATGAGAGGGTAGAGGGATTCATAGAGGGCCGACTTCGTGAAAGACTGGAGACAGAGATTACAGAAAACCAACTGGAGTTCAAGAAAGGTCGGGGAACAACAGATGAGATCTGTGTTATGAGGACTGTGTACGTTCCAGAAACCCCTGCACCACGTTTTCATTGACTTTGAGAAGGTCTAAGATCGAATTCCATGAAGTCACATCTGAAAATATTTCAAGAAACAGAAAGTACCACATTCTTACGTCGCAGTTACTCAAGATCTGTATGAGGGCAGAAAGACGAGAGTGAGAAGAAGTGCAGCTGGACTGAGCGACATGTTCACCGTCCGGCATCGCCTTCATCAGGAGTCACCACTGTCGCCATTCCTTTCTAACCTGATCATGGACACCGTTACGCGACGAATCCGGGGTCATGCTCCAACAAGTTTACTCTTTGCAGATGACTTCCTGCTTACTTCAACTTACTTCAGAACAGAAACCCGCGAAGAGCTAAGGGGGTGGGTGGAAGCATTGGAACGTGACGGTCTAAAACTTAACGAAAGGAAAACGGAGTACATGGAATGAAACAGGCAGGAGGATGACAGAGTTTACATAGGTGACGCTGTCATTGTTAGAACTGAGAAGTGTAAGTACCTTGGGTGTGTGCTTAACCAGAATGGTGGAAGCAAGGATGATATCAAAGCAAGAATCCAGGCAGGTTTGACTAAATTTAGAGATATATCAGTAGAGCTTATGGCTATAAAAATGCCAAAGAGAGTAGGCTTAAGGTGTAAGGCAAAACATGACGTACGACTCAGAATTCTCGGCATTAAGTAACAAGGAAGAGAGGATGATCCTCACAGTAGAAATGAGAATTCTTAACAGGATAGTGTCACCCTTTTCGATCGTAGAAGGAATGAGGACATTCGGTCAGACGCAAGCATTATCAGCATGGTAAGAGAGAGAGAAGATACGGACATATACAAAGAAGGGAAAGGACACTTGCTCAAGAGAGTAATGGAGGAGCAGAGGGGTGGAAGAGAGGCCGCAGAAGAAAGAAACTGACCTTGGATCGGAAGATAAAAATGTATATGGCGGAACTCGAGCTCGCCGCTGAGGATGCCCAGAACAGGGTGCTATAGAAGTGTCGCTTTCGTGTGGCCGAACCCTCATGAGGGTTAAGTCACGGAAGGAGAAGAAGAAGATACAATGAGTGTAAATGTAACAATGACGTTAAGCGCTATTTGCTTTGCTGTATCGTATAATTTAAAAATTCGTATGCAGTAAGAGACACAAGGTGAAGAGTTAATTACGAATAATAAATTTCATCTTTCCTTCAATGGACAACTTTTGTAATAAAATCTATGGACAATTATGTAAGAAAATTAGAGGACACAGAATAAGTTGTACTTTCTTCCTGTAGAAAGTTAATTAAATGGACATATATGCTATGTAGACGTTATCATGGATGGATAGTTCTGTAGATACTTATCTCATCTCTTGCAGGCTCATAATCGCCTAGTTGCTGACCTGGATACCATGGGCTTCCAAGTTGAAGAGACACAGAGTTTTGCCAATGAGGTTACCACGGCGCTGCAGAAGTTGAAGGAGAAGGATGTACGCATCATCCTAGGAAACTTCAACGAGTCGTGGGCTCGGCGCATCTTCTGTGAGGCCCATCGGTAAGTATCTAAGAATGAATTCTCGCAAATGTTATGCTATACAGTGACAAGTTCATGTATTGTTTTACGGTGCTGCAGTAGTCTATTTGTGTCACTGTGTGGTGTTATTCCCTAGAACTGTGCTATACGGAATGTCACATACCTAAGAAAATCAGAACTTGTTGAACTGCATACTTCACCCATTCTCTATTTCTGAAATATTGATGTATACGGCGTATGTTTAATCACACTTGTGTACGTCAGAATCCAATATATTGATGTTAGCAACAAATCAGGATTAAATTCGAAGATAGACTTTTGGGGAATATCATATTTAAAAATTTAAGAGTAATATTTTGTAGATTTGATTGTATCGTATTTTGAAAAGTTTTCACCCATCCACCATCAAACCTAGGAAAGTATTGATAGTAGTCCAGTTATAACTTTCTTCCTAAAGGTGGTCCTCTCCAATATGTCCTCTGTTCTTTCAACATTTACCCGCATGTCATTGTGGATGAGATTTCCATTTTTTCCTGTAAAGTGACCAGTTTGTGCGTCAATCTCTCCGGGTCCATTCTCTTCAGGTGACCATGAAAGGTTAACCTTCCTTTCTTGATAACGGTAGTGATCTTTTCGACTCTCGCATAAAGTTCCTTGTTTGACTTCAGGTGGAAGACAAAACCCTCGGACACTCATTGAACCAAATTCTTTCTGAGGAACTTCGTTTCCTCTTTCTCAATCGATACGGCGCGTTCCAATCGCTGATAAGGGCGTCCTGTAGATACGCAAGGCAGGTGTGCATAAGGCCTCGCTGAATAAGCACCTGCGGAACAACTGAGGTAAAACGAAAGCCGGTCAACGGCTTCTAAGGCGCAAAAGGAGTATTCCCATCGCCTTTGATGGCGAAAGCACCACCTCCAGGTCTTACCAACTCGGTTTTATTCTCGGACAGAGCATTGCTCTGTCCCTCAAGTGCTACTGCAAATAGCTACCATGATGGATGCAAAACGTTTGGAAAGTATTATTATTATTATTATTATTATTATTATTATTATTATTCCCTGCTCCATAACTGAGTAGTCAGCATCTTGGCTTTAATCTCTGGGTCACGGGTTTGATTCCCGGCTCGTACGAGATATTTTAATCTTAAGGAATTAATTCCCCCGACATGGAGACTGGGTATAGGCCCTATGTGCTGTCCCAAACATTCCTGCAATTAACACACCACACACAACGCTACCTTCCACCACCATAGGATGCAGTTTTTCATACACGTTTGATGACGCCCACCCTCATCGGAGGGTCTGTGATAAAAGGGCTGCACTAGGTTTGCAATATCCACACGAAATAATATTGTAATCAGCAACGGTGTATCTTTAATCATCAGTGTGTAAGGATGGAAAACATGAAAACATGAAGGCATGTAAAATGTCCTCAAGCTGCACAGTTGGTGTCTCGGGAGATATAGATGGAGGAAAGGAATAGAGCTGAACTGATACGTGAGCTGTCGCCCATGTGGCAAATTCCCTACCAGTTGTTTACCAACTTTATTTCTTGAATGTTTTCAAGGAACTATAAAATGTATGGAACATTTCCCTAGATAAGTTATTCCGATCCCGTACTCCCCGTCCTATAAACGAATATTTGTCACTATTTGTTCTCTTGAATTCCAACTTTATACTCATACTATGACCCGTCCTACATTCAAAAGCTCCGCTCAAGCTTATTCGTCTACTACAGTCATTCCACGCCATTTCCTTCTGACAGCTCGGAACATACCGCTTAGTCAAACAGCTCGTATCTTTACTCCCGAGTTTTCCCAATCCGAAGTGTGAAACATTTTCGTAACACAACACTTTCGTCGGAAATCAGCCAGAAAAAATCGTGCTGCCTTCCAGTTCTCGTAGCAAGAAATCCTGGTGTGGGTGCCAAACACTGAACCATACTGTAATTGGGCTCTTAGCAGAGACTAATACACCATCTCCTTTACATCCGCACTACAACCATTAATAATAATAATAATAATAATAATAATAATAATAATAATAATAATAATAATAATAATAATAATAATGTTATTTGCTTTACGTCCCATTAACTAATTTTACGAGTTTCGGAGACAGCGAGGTGCCGGAATTTAATCTCGCAGGAGTTCTTTTACGAGGTTGTAAATCTACCGACAGGAGCCTGACGTATTTGTGCACCGGACTGAGCCAGGATCGAACCTGCCAAGTTGTGATCAGAAGGCCGGCGCTTCAACCGTCTGAGACACTCAGCCCGGCACTTCAATATTTATACCGTCACAACCGTGTGAACAAATCTGTATCCTTTCTTTACGACCTCGTTAATGTTATTACCCCGATGAAGATCGTTCCTTTTTACTAACACCTGAGTACTTACAGTGATCCCCATGAGGTACTGTTACACCATAAACACAGTAACAAAATCTTGATGAAACCTGTCAGTAGTATAATTGGATGGTTCGGCCGCCTCCTCCTCCTCCCGCCGCCTCCACCGCCTCCTCCTCCGCCTCCTCCTCCGCCGCCGCCGCCCGCGGGAAATTTGAATTTTGGCGCGAGATTTGAATTTGTAAACAAAGCCACGTGCTTTTTGACAGCTGTCATCGACAACAACGCAACGCTAACCTCACTGCTGCCATCTTGACGGACCTAAACCTCACTAGTACCAACCTAACCTAACTAGCGTGAGGTAAACAAACCCACGTGTTTTTTGACAGCCACGTGCTTTTTGACAGACAACAACGCATCGCTAACCTCAGTACTGCCATCTTGACGGGTCTAACCTTAGTGGTACCAACTTAACCTAACTAGCATGAGGTAAACAAAGCCATGTGCTTTTTGACAGCCACGTGCTTTTTGACAGATTTGTAAACAAAGCCACGTGCTTTTTGACAGACAACAACGCATCGCTAACCTCAGTACTGCCATCTTGACGGGTCTAACCTTAGTGGTACCAACTTAACCTAACTAGCATGAGGTAAACAAAGCCATGTGCTTTTTGACAGCCACGTGCTTTTTGACAGATTTGTAAACAAAGCCACGTGCTTTTTGACAGACAACAACACATCGCTAACCTCAGTACTGCCATCTTGACGGGCCTAAACCTTAGTGGTACCAACTTAACCTAACTAGCATGAGGTAAACAAAGCCACGTGCTTTTTGACAGCCACGTGCTTTTTGACAGCTACCATCCGCCATCTTTAAACTACAGAGCGCTGTGCTGCCCTCTTGCGTCACCTGTCATCGGCAGTGCTGCCATCTTGGCGGGCCTAAACCTTAGTGCTACCAACTTAACCTCACTAGCTCGAGATAAACAAATCCACGTGCTTTTTGACAGCCACGTGCTTTTTTTTTGACAGCCGTCATCAGCCATCTTTGAGCACCGTGCTGCCCTCATGCGGGGCAATTTCGTCAGCTGTCATCCGCCATCTTTAATCCAGAGAGAACAGTGCTGCACTCTATGTGGTGGCGGCAATTTGAAAAATTCTATGTGCTCTTGTTGGGAAACAAAGCCACGTGCAGCTGTCATCGGCCATCTTTAATCAATAGAGCGCTGTGCTGCGGGCAATTTCGTCAGCTGTCATCCGCCATCTTTAATCCAGAGAGAACAGTGCTGCACTCTATGTGGTGGCGGCAATTTGAAAAATTCTATGTGCTCTTGTTGGGAAACAAAGCCACGTGCAGCTGTCATTCGCCATCTTTGAGCGCTGTGCTGCGGGCAATTTCGTCGGCTGTTATCCGCCATCTTTAATCCAGAGAGAACAGTGCTGCACTCTATGTGGTGGCGGTAAATTCCACGTGCTTTACAAACCTATGCGCTTTTCTGACAGCTGTCATCCGCCATCTTTGAGAACAGTGCTGCACTCTATGTGGCGGTAGCAAATTCCACGTGCTCTACAAAGCCACATGCTCTTTTGACAGCTGTCACCCACCATCTTTGAGCACTATGCTGCGGGCAATTTCGTTAGCCGTCATCCACCACCTTTAATGAACAGAGCACCGTGCTGCCCTCATGCGGGGCAATTTCGTTAGCTGTCATCCGTCATCTTTTAATGAACAGAGCACCATGCTGCTCTCTGTAGTAGCGGGTAATTTGAAAAGTTCTGTTAGCTGTCATCCGCCATCTTTAATCACCGTGCTGCCCCGGTGACGGCAAATTCCACGTGCTCTTGTTTGGAAACAAAGCCATGTGCAGCTGTCATCCACCATCTTTAATCACCGTGCTGCCCGGTGACGGCAAAATCCACGTGCTCTTGTTTGGAAACAAAGCTATGTGCAGCTGTCATCCGCCATCTTTAATCACCGTGCTGCCCTCTATGTGGTGGCGGTTAATTCTATGTGCTTTACAAACCTATATGCTTTTCTGACAGCTGTCATCCGCCATCTTTAAGCTGTAAATCCCCGATTCTCGTGTTAGAAGTTGTAAAACAGATTCTTAATCCGAGTTCTTTGACGTCAGGAAGGGCAACCGGTCGAAACAATAGTGTATGACGTGAGAGGCTAGATACTGCCAGTTTTGCATCAGGAAGGGCGACTAGTCTTAAAACAAATTCTTGTGATTTAAAAATCTTAGTTTTGCGTCAGGAAGGGCATCCGGCCGTAAAACAATAGTTCGTGATTTAAAATCTAAGAAGTGCATCTAGCTGTAAATCCCCGATTCGACGTGTTAGACGTTGTAAAACAGATTTTTAATCCGAGTTGTCAGGAAGGGCAACCGGTCGTAAAACTATAGTGTATGAGGTTAGATACTGCTAGTTTTGCATCAGGAAGGACAACTCAACAAATTCATGCGATTTAAACACATTTTTATTCCCAAGAGAATCGAACCCGAGACTACCGGGTGAGAGGCATGCATACTGTAGGCTATAGATTTGTTCTACAGTCCTCGAAGTATCGGCACAGTCATTCTGAGCGAGTTGTGTGGAATGCGTGTGTTAGCTGAAATTGTACACGTATCTTCCGGCTCGACCTTGAACGAGGACACTACATGCTGATAAGCGGCTTGTAACTCGCGAAGGTCTTCTTAGCTGAGTACCATTCAAGCTCTTAAAACACAGTACCAATTAAGGTTGTAAAATATTCTGAAATAGTCCTCCTCTGTGGTGTAGTAGTTAGCTGCTACCCTCGGAGGTCCGAGTTCGATTCCTGGCTCTGCTACGGAATGTGTAGCATTTAGCCTATGTACGTTCCTAACGTAAAATATCATGATTGTACGGAGAGGTTAAAACAAACACAGTGCCTACTCCTATTGAAAGAGCCTGCACGGTACCGGCATGTAGGCTTCTCCTGGTGAAGGAGCTTGCACATGGTTTAACGCCTCCTATCAACAGCCCTTACTTAATGCTGGCTTTCTTGCACACCCCGCCTCACACCATAGTTTTACGACCGGCTGCCCTTCCTGACTAGGATTTTAAATCGCAGTATACGCGATAAATTTGTTGTAGCGGGTTTTATAACTAGATATCCCGGTACCGACACATAGCCTACTCCCGCTGAAGAAGCCTGCACAAGGCTTATTGCTTCCATCCGACAAATGAATCACCGTCAAGTCTTGTACTCAAAAAATCATTTTCGAAGGAGTCTGCACAAGGTTTAACGTCCCCATCAACAGCCCTTACTTAATGCTGGCTTTCTTGCACACCCCGCCTCACACCATAGTTTTATACGACCGGTTGCCCCTCCTGACTAGGATTTTAAATCGATATCCCGACATAGCCTACTCCTACCGAAGAAGCCAGCTTAACACCTCCATCCAACAAATGAATCACCCTCAACACTCTTCAATCATTCTCGCTACTTCGGATGATAGCGGGTTCGAACTGGAAGCCGTAAATGTTAGGCGAGGGACCTGCGCGATCGTCATTGCATGATCTAGCCGGATGCCCTTCCCGACGGTATAAGTTGCCAGGATTTGAATCGCGTACCCCGACTAGAAGAAGCCTGCACATAGCTTAACGCCTCCATCCGACGAATGAATCACCCTCAACATTCTTCAATCATTCTCGCTACTTCGGTAGATAGCGGGTTCGAACTAGAAGCCGTAAATGCTAGGCGAGGGGCCTGCGCGATCGTCATTACATGATCTAGCTTTAGCTCGATACCTACAGGTAAGGAATACCGCGGATGTACCCTCGAGAAGTCGAGGATCACACGCTAACTTTCCAAGGCTCGAACTCTTAAATTCTGACACCTCGGCATCAACAGGAGGTTCGAATACGTCAGCCTGCAGGTGGGTGCTCTTGTTGCATTCGTTCCGACTGTACCGCAGTTGTCAGCTCAGCGATTTTTCCACATCCGCTTGGTAACAAGCAGAATATTTAGCCGCTGCAGTCTGCGCGAAGTGCTCACAGTTCTCTGTATGCGTTTATTACGTACACACACACACACACATCTCCCGTCTGCAGTGAATATTATTCTTCAGCCTTTATCT
The DNA here is from genome assembly GCF_040414725.1 of Anabrus simplex. Classification (NCBI taxonomy): domain Eukaryota; kingdom Metazoa; phylum Arthropoda; class Insecta; order Orthoptera; family Tettigoniidae; genus Anabrus; species Anabrus simplex. The sequence goes on from NC_090266.1 coordinate 307,776,379, forward strand.
TAAGGTAAGGTAGAACTGTTAGTTACTTTTTTTTATTTGCAAAGCAACTTCTACGCTGGACATCTACATTCATATATGTTTGTTCTTTTTTTAGGTGCCGTTCGAAAGTACGCAATTTTATTCATCCCAGTAACAGCCTGCAGCACGTGCATTTTTTTAAAGGTATGTTTTCGAACTTTGAGTTGTAAAGATAATTAGGTTAGATGATGCACCCTACACTACATTCATATATGTTTCTTCTTTTTTTTTAGGTACGACCAGAATATTATCATTCGAGTTTCAGGCTTGAACGCACGCATTTTATACATCCGAGTAACAGTTTGCAGCGCGAAGATTTTAAGGTATGTCTGACCTCTATTCGTTGAAACTTGGTTTCTTCTAAAACATCATAACTTTAGTCTATTGATAAATAGTTGTTCTCTTTAATCCTCACGCGAGGTACGTACATAGCTATGTCCGCCCTCAACAGGCTGAAACTTGGTTTCTTCTAAAACATCATAACTTTAAGCAATTGATAAATAGTTGTTCTCTTCAACCCGCGTACTATAGACGTGGTATAATTTCAAACACGTACACATAGCTATGTCTGACCTCAACGGGTTGAAACTTGGTTTCTTCTAAAACATCATAACTTTAGTCTATTGATAAATAGTTGTTCTCTTTAATCCTCACGCTATAGACGGGGTATAATTTCAAACAGGCACACATGGCTATGTCTGACCTCAACGGGTTGAAACTTGGTTTCTTCTAAAACATTGTAACTTTAAGCTATTCATAAACAGTTGTTCTCTTCAACCTGCATACTATAGACGAGGAATAATTTCAAACACGCGCACATAGCTATGTCTGCCCTCAACAGGTTGAAACTTGGTTTCTTCTAAAACATCATAACTTTAAGCAATTGATAAATAGTTGTTCTCTTCAACCCGCATACTATAGACGTGGTATAATTTCAAACACGCGCACACATAGCTGTGTCTGCCCTCAACAGGCTGAAACTTGGTTTCTTCTAAAACATCGTAACTTTAGAGTATTGATAAATAGTTGTTCTCTTCAACCCGCATACTGTAGACGTGGTATAATTTCAAACACGCGCACATAGCTATGTCTGCCCTCAACAGGCTGAAAATTGGTTTCTTCTAAAACATTGTAACTTTAATCTATTGATAAATAGTTGTTCTTGCATACTATAGACGAGGTATAGCTATGTCTGACCTCAACGGGTTGAAAGCTGGTTTCTTCCGAACATCGTAACTTTAGTCTATTGATAAATAGTTGTTCTCTTCAATCATCATGCTATAGACGTGGTATAATTTCAAACACGTACACATAGCTATGTCTGACCTCAACGGGTTGATACTTGGTTTCTTCTAAAACATCATAACTTTAGTCTATTGATAAATAGTTGTTCTCTTTAATCCTCATGCTATAGACGTGGTATAATTTCAAACACGCGCACACATAGCTATGTCTGCCCTCAACAGGCTGAAACTTGGTTTCTTCTAAAACATCGTAACTTTAGAGTATTGATAAATAGTTGTTCTCTTTAATCCTCACGCTATAGACGTGGTATAATTTCAAACACGTGTACATAGCTATGTCTACCCTCAACGGGCTGAAACTTGGTTTCTTCCGAACATCGTAACTTTAGTCTATTGATAAATAGTTGTTCTTGCATACTATAGACGAGGTATAGCTATGTCTGCCCTCAACGGGCTGAAACTTGGTTTCTTCCGTAACTTTAGAGTATTGATAAATAGTTGTTCTCTTTAATCCTCACGCTATAGACGTGGTATAATTTCAAACACGTGTACATAGCTATGTCTACCCTCAACGGGCTGAAACTTGGTTTCTTCTGTAACTTTAGAGTATTGATAAATAGTTGTTCTCTTCAATCCTCATACTATAGACGTGGTATAATTTCAAACACGTATACATAGCCATGTCTAGTCTCAACGGGCTGAAACTTGGTTTCTTCCGAACATCGTAACTTTAGTTGTTCTCTTCAATCCTCATGCTATAGGCCTAACTCACAGCCATGTCCAACCTCTATACGCTGAAACTTGGTTTCTTCCGTAACTTTCACCTAATCTCTATCGGTCGTTCTCTTTTCAGATGTTCCCCTGCTGCGAGGAATGTAATGTAACGTTTGCAAGGCGTGATAACTTCATGCGCCATATGAAATCAAAACACCCTAGCATAACATCTGCTTTATGTAAAGTTTGTAGTGTGTATTTCGCTAACGTAGAGCGATATGAGGATCACTTAGCAGAGGTACATCAAATATCTACTCGCCCTCAGGTAGTAGTAGGGAAAAAGCGTGCAGCTACTGATGTAGCTGTAGAAAGTACTAGTAGTAAAAAACCTAGAAAAAATCATGAACAGATGTCCCCCTGCTGTGAGGAATGTAATGTAACGTTTTCAAGGCGTGATAACTTCATGCGCCATATGAAATCAAAACACCCTAGCATAACATCTGCTTTATGTAAAGTTTGTAGTGTGTATTTCGCTAACGTAGAGCGATATGAGGACCACTTAGCAGAGGTACATCAAATATCTACTTGCCCTCAGGTAGTAGTAGGGAAAAAGCGTGCAGCTACTGATGTAGCTGTAGAAAGTACTAGTAGTAAAAAACCTAGAAAAAATCATGAACTTCAAACTATTCACTGCGAGCACTGTAACACTGATGTACCATCTTCGCATTTTCAGGGGCACATACGGAGTAATGCGCATAAAAATAATGCGTGTAGAAGTGGTAGTAACGCAAACATCGAGGAAATTAATACAGCATTTAAAAGTAGGATTGCTAGTTACCGAATCCGCACGAGTCAAAAGTTTCAGAGCACTTCAAACTTTTTAAATTGCGTTCAACCGGATGTACAACAGCTTCTTGCTAAATCTTTGTCCAATCATAGTTTATTTAAAGTTAATTTTGAACTTTTCGCCTTGTACATTAAAAGCACGGATGAATCCGAAATAACGGACATTAAATCATTTAATACGAAGAATTTTATCATAAGTCAGTCGACTAATTTTGGTGATGTACTTAGGGATGTCTCTAACATTATTTCAACTAAGAGCGAGGAATTTCAGGAAAAGGAATCAGGGTGGGCTTTAGTTGAAATAATGTATCTAGAAGTTAACATCAATAAGTACAATCCTATGCGTGGATCTTCGCACATTGAGCTGCCGACATGGATTCAGCGAAAAGAAGCTGTTGTAAACATCCAAAACAATGACGAAGCATGTTTTGCTTGGGCGGTGATGTCAGCTTTAAATCCTGCTAAATCGAATGTAGCGTATAGAACATCATCGTATCCGCACTATTCAACGCAGCTAAATTTCGATATTATAGAATTTCCTGTGCAGATAAAGGATATTAAGCGCTTTGAGGAACTAAATAACATTAGTATTAATGTGTATGGTGTAGAGAAAAAGTCTGTAGTAGGTCCTCTGTATTATACATGTCATAAGAAGAGTACTCACGTTAATTTACTCTATATTGAAAACAGTGTGAATAGCCACTTTTGCTGGATTAAAAATCTGAGTAGACTTGTTGGCAGTCAGTTGTCAAACAGGTGTAACAAAAAGTGGCTATGTGATGGATGCTTGCAGTATTTCAGAAATGAAGATCAGTTAACGAAGCATTCCAAGAATGACTGCAATCATGTACGTACAGAGATACCTACTACAGGCAATAATGTTTTAAAATTTACAAATTTTCACAAGCAGATGTGGGTACCGTTCGTGATTTATGCAGACTTTGAAGCCATCCTCACGCCATGCAACACATGCTCACCTAATCCTGACAACTCTTTCACTAATACTACGCACATGCATGTCCCGTATAGCTTCGCGTATTACATCAAGTGTAGTTACGATAGTACGCTTAACAAGTTAGAGCTGTATCGAGGACATGATGCTGCTAAAGTATTTTTAGAAAGACTTGAAAGTGATGCAGTTCGTCTCGGTCGTATTCTGAATAGTAATATTCCTATGAAGCCACTCACCGAAATTCAGTTAAATGATCATGAACGTGCTACAAAGTGTAGCATTTGTGATGGGGAATTTTCCGAAAATGACCCTAAAGTTTTTGATCATGATCATTTAACTGGTTTCTACAGATGTGCCGCTCATTATAGCTGTAATCTTAAGTATAGAGTTCCTAAATTTATCCCTGTAATTTTTCATAACTTATCTGGTTACGACTCTCATTTCATCATTTCACAATTTGGAGCTTCGGATGAAAAAGTAGATATAATCCCTCAGAATAAAGAGCGGTACATTGCGTTTGCAAAGTCTGTAAAAGTAGATGCTGAGCATTCTATAAAACTGAGATTCCTTGACTCGTTTCGCTTTATGGCGAGTAGCCTCGATAAACTTTCTAGTCATTTACAGCCTGAACAATTTACAGAAATTCGACGCGTTTTCCCTGAAGAAGCGCAGTTTAATTTACTTCGGCGTAAGGGTGTTTTTTGTTATGAATATCTCGACTGCTTAGACCGCCTCGAAGAACGTGCCTTACCATCGAAACAATCCTTTTACAGCTCGCTGAATTCAGCAGATATTAGTGATGATGACTATTTACATGCGCAACATATCTGGGAGCAGTTCCACATTCAAACGCTGGGTGAATACTCTGATTTATATTTAAAGACAGATGTACTTTTGTTAGCTGATGTTTTTGAAAATTTTCGCTGTGTTTGCATGAACACCTACAGCCTTGACCCATGTCAGTATTTTACTGCACCTGGGTTAAGTTGGGACGCGATGTTAAAATACACGCGTGTGAATTTGGAACTGCTGTCCGATATCGATATGGTGCACTTTATAAAAGCATCCATTCGAGGCGGTCTGAGTCAGTGCAGCGGCCGGTATTCGAGTGCTAATAATAAGTACATGCCGAGTTTCGATTCCAGTCAGGAATCTCGGTATATCGTTTACCTCGATGCTAATAATCAGTATGGGTGGGCGATGAGTCAGCATCTACCGGTGAGTGGTTTCCGCTAGCTGACGCAGTGCGAAATTGATGCTTTACAGCTACACGCCCTAGGTGATGAAGCTGATAAAGGTTATTTCCTCGAAGTTGACTTACAGTATCCTAAAGAGTTACACACTTCTCATAATGACCTACCGTTCTGCCCTGAAAATATGAAGTCCCCGTACATTGCATCAACGACGAAAATGCTCATTGCTAATTTATGCGATAAATCTAAGTATATCATTCATTACCGAAATTTAAAACAGTGTTTGCAGCATGGTTTGAAGTTATCCAAAATTCATCGCGTACTAGAATTTAATCAGTCACCGTGGCTAAAGCCATATATCGATCTGAACAATAATTTAAGAACGAATGCGGTTAACGAGTTTGAAAAAGATTTCTACAAGCTCATGAATAACAGTGTGTTTGGTAAGACTATGGAGAATGTTGACAAACGCGTTGATGTAAAATTGATTACAAACTGGGATAATATTAAGAAAAGGTATGGTGCTAACTATTTAATAAGTAAACCAAATTTCCACAGCTGCACCATCATACATGAGAATTTAGTTATTATACAGATGAATCGTGTCAAGGTTAAGTATGACAAACCTACCTACGTCGGCTTCACAGTACTTGAATTGGCTAAAACACTCATGTATGAATTCCATTACGATTATATGATGAAGAAGTACGCGCATAATGCGCAATTGCTCTACACAGATACCGATTCGTTTATTTATCAAATCAAAACTGATGACTATTACAATGATATAAAGCCTGACTTGGGTAGGTTTGATACGAGTAACTATCCTGCAGATAATCAATATCATCTGCCGCTAGTGAACAAAAAGGTTCTAGGTAAAATGAAAGATGAATGTGTTGGGAATATTATCGATTCATTTGTAGGTACTAAATCCAAGTCATATTGCATAAAACTCTTAAATGAATTACAAATAAAGAGATTGAAGGGGGTTAAAAAGAATGTCGTTCAGAATCAGCTAAGTTTTGAAAACTATAACAATTGCATTAAAAGTAATCCACCTGTTTTGCATAAGCAAATGTCTGTCATTAGAAGCAAGAAGCACCAGTTGTACACACATTTAATTAGTAAGGTAGCCCTTAATAGCGATGATTGTAAACGGTTTGTCATCCCAAATTCTACCAACACGCTAGCCTGGGGGCATAGTAGTATTGATAAGTACTACTTTACATAAACATTATGCTAGAGGTGTGTGTGTACTTACGTTACGCTGTCTTACATCACAATTCGGGAGAGGAACGCTGGTACGGCAAGTCTAAACTTGTACATTCAAGAATTGCATCGAGAAGTACGCTAGGGTAAAATGATTCGAGATAAAACTTGTACATACAAGATGTAAATAAATAATGTAGAATTGGCATATTCTTTTATTTTAGGTTAGGTATCACCTTCCTCCCGCTCCTTATTTGCAGGATAGAGTTTTTGTTTATTACTCATGGAAGAAAGAAGGTGATGAGCAGTTTCGTAAGTATAGTTCGGTAAGTATCTCGAGAGCAGAATTTTTTTTTTTGTCAAAAAAGCACATAGCTTTGTAAAGCACGTAGAATTTGCTACCACCGGGGCAGCACTGTTCTCTCTGGATTAAAAGCTTTGTTTCCAAACAAGAGCACGTAGAATTTGCCGTCACCGGGGCAGCACGGTGATTAAAGATGGCGGATGACAGCTGCATAGTGCTCAAAGATGGCGGGTGACAGCTGTCAAAAGAGCATGTGGCTTTGTAGAGCACGTGGAATTTGCTACCGCCACATAGAGTGCAGCACTGTTCTCAAAGATGGCGGATGACAGCTGTCAGAAAAGCGCATAGGTTTGTAAAGCACGTGGAATTTACCGCCACCACATAGAGTGCAGCACTGTTCTCTCTGGATTAAAGATGGCGGATAACAGCCGACGAAATTGCCCGCAGCACAGCGCTCAAAGATGGCGAATGACAGCTGCACGTGGCTTTGTTTCCCAACAAGAGCACATAGAATTTTTCAAATTGCCGCCACCACATAGAGTGCAGCACTGTTCTCTCTGGATTAAAGATGGCGGATGACAGCTGACGAAATTGCCCGCAGCACAGCGCTCTATTGATTAAAGATGGCCGATGACAGCTGCACGTGGCTTTGTTTCCCAACAAGAGCACATAGAATTTTTCAAATTGCCGCCACCACATAGAGTGCAGCACTGTTCTCTCTGGATTAAAGATGGCGGATGACAGCTGACGAAATTGCCCCGCATGAGGGCAGCACGGTGCTCAAAGATGGCTGATGACGGCTGTCAAAAAAAAGCACGTGGCTGTCAAAAAGCACGTGGATTTGTTTATCTCGAGCTAGTGAGGTTAAGTTGGTAGCACTAAGGTTTAGGCCCGCCAAGATGGCAGCACTGCCGATGACAGGTGACGCAAGAGGGCAGCACAGCGCTCTGTAGTTTAAAGATGGCGGATGGTAGCTGTCAAAAAGCACGTGGCTTTGTTTACCTCATGCTAGTTAGGTTAAGTTGGTACCACTAAGGTTTAGGCCCGTCAAGATGGCAGTACTGAGGTTAGCGATGTGTTGTTGTCTGTCAAAAAGCACGTGGCTTTGTTTACAAATCTGTCAAAAAGCACGTGGCTGTCAAAAAGCACATGGCTTTGTTTACCTCATGCTAGTTAGGTTAAGTTGGTACCACTAAGGTTAGACCCGTCAAGATGGCAGTACTGAGGTTAGCGATGCGTTGTTGTCTGTCAAAAAGCACGTGGTTTTGTTTACAAATCTGTCAAAAAGCACGTGGCTGTCAAAAAGCACATGGCTTTGTTTACCTCATGCTAGTTAGGTTAAGTTGGTACCACTAAGGTTAGACCCGTCAAGATGGCAGTACTGAGGTTAGCGATGCGTTGTTGTCTGTCAAAAAGCACGTGGCTGTCAAAAAACACGTGGGTTTGTTTACCTCACGCTAGTTAGGTTAGGTTGGTACTAGTGAGGTTTAGGTCCGTCAAGATGGCAGCAGTGAGGTTAGCGTTGCGTTGTTGTCGATGACAGCTGTCAAAAAGCACGTGGCTTTGTTTACAAATTCAAATCTCGCGCCAAAATTCAAATTTCCCGCGGGCGGCGGCGGCGGAGGCGGAGGAGGAGGCGGAGGAGGCGGCGGGAGGAGGAGGAGGCGGCCGAACCATCCAATTATACTACTCCTGTCATTTCATCCCATTTACCATCATGTCATTGTCTGCCGTCCATCTCACAACATTATCGAGGTCTTTTTGTACTCTCTCACAATCCTGTAATTTACTACTCTATACAGAATAACATCATCCGTAAATAGCCTTATCCGTGACACTAGTTCTTTACTCATATCATTTATACAAATGTAAGAAAACATAAGGGTCTAGTAATACTGCCCTGTGAGAACCCTCCCTTAAAGTAGACCATCGGAAGACTTTGGAACTAACTGGAAATGTTACATTAGACTGTAGGAAATCTTGGGGAGGAGATCGAATGTCAGATAATATCACTACATATCTTACCTCAGGACTGGTAGATTAGGCTACTACTAGTACTAAAATGTTTTCATTCCTCCCCTGAAGGGGGAGGCGGGCCGCTTAGACTGTAACGCCGTCTCTCAGGTCGGGAGATTTGTTACGGTGAAGGAGATGTGTGGAAAAGGTGAGGGGGTTTGCGGCCGTGGCCTATACTAAGAACTGTCCCGGCATTCGCCTTAGTGCAGGAGAATGGAAAACCATTCTCAGGACAGCCGACGGTTAGGGCCAGCCGTGTGGTCTAGCCCTGTACCGTCTCCCGAATGCAGAGGCGTAGAGCCACTGTAGAGCCGTGGCCACCCCTCCTCTGCTCGGTTGGCCGGCCAGAGTGCAGAGCTGTTGGACCACGGACCAGCCGTGGCCACTTACGGGCCGAGACCCACTCTGCATCTACCGACCTAGACGAGGTGGATATATTTCATTCCTTGAGCCCCTAAAGTCCAGGGGTAAACATATGAGAATGATAAGAGAATCGTGGTTCAGGAAATTCAGAGAACAGTTTATAAACTACAGAGGCATAACTCAACCGAGTGGCACGAAGAGAAATGAAACTCAGCTTTCGTAAGACTTAGTCATAACGATAGGGAAAGAACATAGAGTAAGATGACCGAATATGTGATTGTACATACCGTATATCACACCCCCGCTCAGTACCCATATTATTATTATTATTATTATTATTATTATTATTATTATTATTATTATTATGATTATTATTTAATAATTTGCTTTGTGTCGCACCGGCACAGATAGGTCCTATGGCGACAATTGGATAGACAAGAACTAGGATCGGGAAGAAGGTAACCGTGAACCATAATTAACGTACAACCCCAGCATTTGCCTGGTGTTAAAATGGGAAACCATGAAAAATACATTTTCATGGCTGCCGACAGTGGGGTTCGAAACCACTATCTCGTGAATGTGAGCTGGTATATTATTATTATTTACGGTACATTTGAAGGATGGTGGATAGTTTTATTTGTGTCAAGAGACATCTCCTGTATGCAGACTTGAACTGTAAAGCAGTAGGATTGTTAGAATTACCTCCATGATTCCTGATGTTTGCAAAGAATAATTCTAAACTATCTTGGCTGAGGTTTCTAGTTAAAATTAAGTCCAACTTAGGGGTTTCTGCCCAAATAAGTTCATTTGAAATACCTCTGATGCTCATTAAATCCAAAATGAAGCCCAATATACCCACATACCTTCGAGATTTCCAAGGTAGTATTCTATAAACATCATATAATGATTTCAAGTAGTCAAGTGAATCATTTATAAAACACTGTAGTGATAATTCATTCTGTTTTTTACTGGGCTCTTTTTGTACTTTCCCATAGGATGACATGAATTTAAAACATCAAATATATAATTTATTCTTTCCACAAATATTGCTGTTGTTTCTACATCAGCAAATTCTTCATGCCCAAGTTACTTAGAAACCTGAAAGCATCTGCAACTGACTGACAAAAAGGTTTGTGCATCCAGTTTCACTTTCATTTTCTGTTGCTCCCATTGATATTTTGTTTGCAGTCCTTCTTTATCTTGAATTTTGAGGAGGTTTTCAAAGTAAGTCCAGTCTATGGGTGCCTCATTATGAAATAATATCCTCTTTTCAGCAAGTAAATTTCGAATTAACTTCAGCATGTGGGCTGCATCTAAAAAGCAGTAGACACAAGATGAATTGCATGGGTGTGGAAAAGATCTTGTGATGGATGGATTGTTTTCATCAAATGTTATGCCTAATTCTTTTAACATACTAATATTTGAAGCTAGGCCATCACATGTTGCTTGTGTTTCTATTGGGACATCATCATCTTCAAGTGACCCATGGCCTAAATCACAATAGCCCACAGCTTGAGTTCCATCAAAATCAATTTGTTGCCTAATTGCCATTTCATCAATCATTAAATATAAACATAAATTATCTTTGTTAGCAGCCTTCTTACTAATCTTTTCAAATGCTTGCTTGGTAGAACAAGGGTCTCCATTTACATTAGATGCCCATTTTCTGATGGTACTTGTGTTAGGAACAGGAATATAATTTCTAATATAATTGTATGTTTTCGATGAGTAAAACTTTAAAGTGAGAGAGAATTTCTTAACATCATCTGCACATAAATTTTTCTTCTTTCCCTGCAAGAGTTTCGCAATGAAGTCCCCATAAATGTCTCTAATTATGGACTCTCCTGCAATGCACAACCTCTTGGACAACCCTCTCATAGTTTACTCCTATGACATTATTTTTGATTGCTGTCATTTCACTTTTTGTTTGGCTAATTTTAGTTTCCTTTGCAGTAAATGCCACTTGGCCTCCAAAGTTCAACAGGTTTTGCTATCAAACGGGGACTGGGAAAATGTAGCTGTGATCACTTGTAACTGAGTCAAAGGTGTGTGCAAGGTTATTATTTTCTTCTGACTTTAAAGACACATCATCAGTACTAGAATTTAGATTCCTTTTCACTGGTGACCTCCTTGTGATAGGTGATAGTTTCTTTAGATGTGAAGGGAAGTCAAACTTTGAGGGTACAGCACTAACCTTCAAGACTTTTCTATCATTAGCATACCTGAAAAACATAAATAGATTTGAATTAATATTGATTATATGCTGAATTTAACTAAGCTTTGATGCCAGTTAGAGCAATAATGAAAGAAAAATATCATGGCACTTCAATTCTATTCCTATTGGAACCTCAGTTTACTGGTTTCCCTGATAATAATTGAAGTGGCCACTGTGGGGGTTCAGTGGCTAAAATGCCTGCTTAGGTTGAAGCTGCTGTCAAACCTAGTTACCAGGTTCAGGATTTTATCAAGGGCTTTCCCTACCCCTTTTTGACAAGTGTCTGGTAAGTAATAGGTAAACTGTTTCACCATTATTACAAAATATTACTGTTCATCTTCCTTCCAACCAAACGGCTGCCAGATTTGGTGGGCCTATTTAATTCAAAGTCTTTAAATGATTAATGTCAACAATGTCTTCAAAACGTGTGAACTTGCTATTTTAAATAAGACTATAATTTTGCAACAAAAATAACCACATCTACCCATGAACTGAAAGCATGAGAGCTCACTTAACTACAGCTTTCTCCGATAAGTAGCTAAGGTTCGCACACCTTGAAGCACAGCTGGCCACTTGGCGTGTGTTGGGGGCGCTATGTCGCTAAGACCATAGAGTTAGTAAATAATACACTAGAGGCAGCAGTGGCGCCACTCTCTGCGAGATAATTACTGCAGCGAGCGCAGCATCTTGAAATCTTAGCTGTTCGGCAAAAAGCCATCTCCGCTGTACTCATCAATGTAAATAGAGAACTTGTAATACTGCGTGTGTTTAATAATATGGTTTAAAATTCTTACATGTCAACATTCTCAGATACTGCAGTATAGTTGCGATGCTTCTGTTCAGTGGAAAGAAAGCCCAAAAAGCTTAAATGCAGGAGAAAGGCGTTATAGACGAGGACGTTGTTCAGTTGTGATTAACTAACACAAAATCAACTTACCTTAAAATTAGGGGTATGAATATTTCTCTATCTTTTGTGTAAATGGCCAGGACTTCAGGCGAAATTCTATCCAACGACCGAAAATATTCTCTCTCGTACGAAGCGAATGAGTAAATTTTAAGGCCTAAAAGCCTTGGCGAGTTTATGGAGCTAAGTAAACAAATTATTGACATCGCGGTTTTTTGAACGTGATTAAAAGTAGACATATGACACTCGGTTGTGTTTTTAGTCCATTATGGAGTTTTTATTAATAATAATAATGTTATTTGCTTTACGTCCCACTAACTACTTTTTAAGGTCTTCGGAGACGCCGAGGTGCCGGAATTTAGTCCCGCAGGAGTTCTTTTACGTGCCAGTAAATCTACCGACACGGGACTGTCGTAGTTGAGCACCTTCAAATACCACCGGACTGAGCCAGGATCGAAGCTGCCAAGTTGGGGTTAGAAGGCCAGTGCCTTAACCGTCTGAGCCACTCAGCCCGGCGGAGTTTTTATTTAGCCTTTACTGAAATTTTCCATTTGCTTCAAGATTTTAAATTGTAAAGTGACTTCCTTTAATGGAAAAGAAAAGTAGGAAATTGTATGATTGAAGAGAACAAAAAACAAACTACAATAATGTATTGTGCTTGTATGTAGCCCTATAAGACATTTAAGGGAATAATAATAATAATAATAATAATAATAATAATAATAATAAAAGCAAAGGACACAGATGTTCACATAGTGTTGCACAAATATCTGCTAAGGTATGAATGGGGACTTCTACACTTATTGTATGAATGAAAACTAACAAATTCTATTTACAGAAAATAGAGTATATTCAGTAGCTATTACTACGCACAACACGCACAAAAATGGCATTCCAAAAAGAAAGGAAAGATATGTAATTTAATCCACCAGGTTAATCTCCAAAATCTGAATATTCATGACCATGATCACCCATTTACAATTATACCCATCACTATTACCAGTACTGTAAGAATTATGTCGATGCGTATAGAGCAACTTTTGAGTGCTTATGCCAGGAGATGCAATTAAAAAGTAGAAACGTTGGTCACTGGAGCTATACCTCCACATCCATCCATAAAAAATGAGGGTATCGGCGCAGTAAAACTACCAACTATCTGACATCAGTAGTAGCTTGGAAGTGTACATAGTGACATGTTTTTCACTCTTTGTGCGTGTTTATAGTAGTAATAGCTATTGAATATACTGTATTTTCTGTAAATAGAATTTGTTAGTTTACATTATATTCATCTATCGTCCTCCAAAATAACATTGTCGTAACCTTAACAACATTCCGATCGTCACTATCTTGAAAGTCATTAGAAATGAATATAAAACTAGTACGGTAGCACGTTTGTACAATTGTTCTCTCCCTCTCTCTCTTTGAAATAAAATTATATCCCACATTACAAGTCCATAAAACGTTGGTGCTGGACAGCATTCTCTCTGGTAGTAATAAACGTAAGTTACATACACCACGAGTGAATTTATTCAAACACTAGAACAAACATACATTTCTCCACGCCTCACTACACATCTACCACAAAGGTTATATTATTCTCGAATCCGTCAAGCCAAGATGGCGCTGCGCCGCGCTACCGCTGATCATAAGGTATGGGTTTGATGCGTGCTGCTGTTCAGTGATAGAACTGTGGAAAACAGCTCATGTAAGAAGGGTTGCCGACAGCAAGGGGCTGAGTATGATTCGCACCGAATAAGCACTACGGAGAATGGTCGGAAAGAACCTTAACCAGTTGCATGAGCGTTAGAGGGTTGGTCATTTGATCTCCCGCACCATTGTCATTTTATCAGCGGCTGAAGTTAGCTAATCAGATCGCTTCGCGAACGAATTCAAGTGGGCTTTGTGTGGCATTGCTGCTAAACCTGCACGTGAGTGGCTTGAAAGCCTTGCCGAGAAATCAACATCAAACACACTGCTGGTTGGAGCCAGTGTCACCCTAGCATACCTGCTTTGGAGCGATGCTGTCAACTCGGAGGTCTGTATTCAAATCCCTCCCCCTGTCGAAGTTTTATTCTTCGACTGGTGCTCTCATGTCGGTCTTGAGTCACGAACAGATTTAGCAAAGCTGCTTCACAAAGCCCATTTGAATTCTCTCGCGAAGTGATCTGATTGACTAACTTCAGCAGCTGATAAGATGACAAAGGTCCTAGATATCTAATTATCTCTTTCAAATTATTTAACAGCATGACCAATTCACGTTGTTTCCGATCATCCTGTATAATATTTTTTGTGTGTTGTAATTTCATATCATCGTATTGCTACAAGGAGTGGCTTATTTCTCGCTGTATTCCCCAAATGTTTTTGTTATAACTGAGAACCATTTTGTTGTGCCTAGCTTATATTTATTGAGTGCCGATAAAGTGTTCATGCGCTGATTATGGTTATATCCAAATTCAGATACCGTACTTTATTTTAAAGCAGTGGAGAAGGTACTGGAGAATCTAGGTGCATTTCTAACCCGTTTAATCGTTTTCAAAGGGTTAGGTAAGGCCCGTGGCGGATGTAATAATACGGAGTTTCATTACACGTTCTTGGATAGAAGAGAAAATCATCATGCTCTATATAAATTCGAGGGATACATTTTGATAAAATTTGGCTCCCAAATTAAGGATGTTTGAGTTAATTATTTTCTGAATTTCCCGTCAGGAAAAAATAGAATCATAATTATATTACAAATGGCGACCAGCGTGGTTGCAGTTAAGTTACAAATGTCAGACAGGAAATTCGATACTGGAGCTGATGAACCATTTCAAGTAGTGGTGGTGTGTAACCCAGAAAATTGTAGTATGGTCATTTATCCTCGCGGCTCTGACTGCAACGTTAATACCACGATAAAATTCCTCATGATAGAGGTGGAAATCGGTATCACACTAGTCGAGTGGTGTGTTATTTTGCTGACCCGTACGCTAGACGTAGGGGATGCAGAGTAAGACCAGCCATTATTTGTCTGAAGACGTGCAACTACTCTGGAAACTCATCCATCACACTTGAACTATGTGACCCACCTTGACAGCTAAGCGCGTTATCTCACGTTTCACAACAGGATAGAAAGACTGTCTTGTCTGGAGATTCGAGTGTCAAATTTCAGCATTGACATTCACTGTCCTCAGCGTTCATACTGCTCTTGTCCCCCACCATAGCGTAACGGTTAATGTTTATTAGCTGCCATCCGTGGGGGCCCGGGTTCGATTCCCGGTACTGCCAGAAATTTAAGAATGGCAGGAGGGCTGGTATGTGGTTGGAATGGTACATGCAGCTCACCTCCAATGGGAGTGTGCCTGAAAAGAGCTGCACCACCTCGGTATGAGGACACGAGTTTGTCCGACTCGTTGAATGAATGGTCAGCGTATTACGCTTCGGTTCAGAGGGGCCCGGGTTCGATTCCCGCCGGCCGGGTCGGGGATTTTAACCTTCATTGATTAATTCAAATGGCTCGGAGGCAGGGTGTTTCTGCTGAAACTCACACACCACACATAACACTATCCTCCACCACAATAACACGCAGTTACCTACACATGGCAGATGCCGCCCACCCTCATCGGAGGGTCAGCCAGGGCTGCACCCGGCTAGAAATAGCCACACGAGTTATTATTATATGACTCTTGTATCTCACCTCACTTAATCTAAGAAGTACACGAAACCCTTGTCCCTTGTCTTAGAGCATGTGTTGCATTTGCGTGCTACCTGTCTAACAACTGACCGACCATTGCGAGTCCAATCTGTGATGGTTGGTGTGGTGTATTGTGTACTGTGTGTATGAAGAAAAGTGTGCTGGGACGAACACAAATACCCAGTCCGCGAGTCAGAAGAATCAACCAGACGCGATTAAAATCTTCGGGCTGGCCGGAAATCGAACCCAGGACACTCTCAACCACTGGTCTGCTGACCACCATTCACCTCACGTGACCCAACCACCTAAGCCAGTTTATACGGAGAGCTTGATCTATGCAGTTCATTCCTAACATGGCATTTATCTCCTCATACTGACTACCCTCCTGTCATTGTTCCCACCTGTTTGTACCAGCAATCCTTCTCGCTAACTTCATTGTTTACTTTCAACTTACGAATAAGATATCATGACTTGCCGAGTTAATTTTTAATGTACACTCATCTTCATTATAAACTGTTACGCCTTCCAACGTTCAGTCTGCAAGCCTCTGTGAATTAACTATACGCTTCCACATTCCTCTATTTGAAACTAGCTATGTGGTCTTGTTTAGTTCTACATCTACATCTCTTATACCGAGCTCTCGATAGCTGCAGTCGCTTAAGTGCGGCCAGTATCCAGTATTCGGGAGATAGTGGGTTCGAACCTCACTATCGGCAGCCCTGAAGATGGTTTTCCGTGGTTTCCAATTTTTACACCAGGAAAATGCTGGGGCTGCACCTTAATTAAGGCCACGGCCGTTTCCTTCCCACTCCTAGCCCTTTCCTGTCCCATCGTCGGCATAAGACCTAACTGTGTCGGTGCGACGTAAAGCAACTAGCAACAAAAATCTCTTTTCCTTAATTTGTTACAGTGGAAGCCATTTGTTTCAGTTTCCACTCAATTAATTTAAAATTGTTTGGTTCTTCAGTCTGTGGAAACTAATTTATGAATAAACAAAATTTAGAAAATACCTGAGAAAGAAAACAAATAACAACAGATTATATCTGAAAAAACTTCATTAAAATAGAATAAGGCGCTTCGTTCTTGAAAAAACATCATCAGATTCTATCATATCACACTCTTTCTTTTATCGTGTGTTATTTATGTTTTTTGCAAGCTGGCACCCGCAAGTACTAATTAAATTATTCCTGGCATCGTATATTTCTTAATGTGTGGTCTTTAGAAATAAATTGTGTGTTCGAAATCCGTAGGAGTATACATTTCCGTTTCTAATAGCAAATATTGAGAAGCGATGTTATCATCCATCTTAACATAATGTGTGTTCTGTATTGAATGTACGAAGTGGTAGGTCGGGAGCAGGAATAGTTAACAACGAGAGATACCCGCAACTTATCGATAGAGTTTATTTATCTTCGACGGCCAAAGAGATAATCTTTATCACTTTCTGTATTGTAGTTAGGTGATACTTAACATTCCGTGTAATGTTCCTTTTGAGTTGAAATACTGTAAACAATCCTAGGGTACGAGCAATGAAAACGAAAGGAAAATCTACACTTTGAACTGGACCCGGCAGTCACTGTGGTCTATATTAGAACTGTTCAACGCCCATATACTGTGCTGTTGACTAGAGATGCCTCGTGGTATATGAAGTTTAAAAAATCAGTTAAGGCCTTGTTATCGATCCAACATTTAGGTTTGAGGAAAATGGTGCACAGGTCAATGTTGATGATTCCATGAACTTTGCTTGCCATACTTCGGAGAAAAGCATCTCATGTCGGCCATTAACTAGGGAGTGA
Source organism: Anabrus simplex (assembly GCF_040414725.1). Classification (NCBI taxonomy): domain Eukaryota; kingdom Metazoa; phylum Arthropoda; class Insecta; order Orthoptera; family Tettigoniidae; genus Anabrus; species Anabrus simplex. Next base: position 307,793,823 of record NC_090266.1, read on the forward strand.
GTGGATTGCTCTTTGACGCGCGATACTTTTCAGTTAATTTCTCCATTCCTTTTGATGTCCCTGTTCCGGATTAAGTGACATCTTTAAACACTGAAATGGTTTAAGAAACGCACTCTGTATTGAAACTCCCCATATTATGCATGAAATTTGTAAGGAAAAGTTAAGAAGCCATCATCGAAAATAGCAGCACACTATTGAGGGCAGGAACTGAATTTTCCTCCTTCATCCACTTCTTCCTGGCCTTTTTCCCAATTTGATGATGATGATGATGATGATGATGTTGATAATTGTTGTTTACATGCCCACATCTACATCTACATCTAAGGTCATCGGCCCCTTTCCCCAATTTATCGCCAACCCTATGTGTAGATGTTTAATCACTATTGGGTGTTTCTGTGGTGTTTGGTACAGTGGTGTGTCGTATGCAAATGGAGATGTTTATTAAGCCAAACAACCAGTCTCCGAGCCAGAGGTATTAACAATGCGCAGTTAAAATTAAATTTCCAGCCCAGCCGGGAATCAAATCCGAGTCCCACTGAACGGATGGCCAGAATGCCAACCAATCAGCCAAGGAGCTGGACAAATAGGAAACTGAATTGATTGCTGAAAAATATAGGCCTATAAACATAGGTACTATTCGCTCATTATTTACACATGTTAAAAAGCATTTAGGATAATATACAGTACATTCATTGCCTGCCAAAAATGTAAAGCACCCAGAAGGAGTGGTTGAAAGTGAGTGAAACTACATATTCTGAAGGACCATGTGCCTTTATTGAACAGATTACAATATGGGGTGAAAGAGTCAAGGCCGTTGGCAGTTACAGGTGGAATGTTGGCGCAATGTCAGTAGGGTGTCGCATCCCCCCAATCCCCCGCGCGCCTGGCAGTAATGCATGCCTCCATGCTGTTCTGAATGGTTTCAAAAAGCCTTTGGACCCTCTCCTGAGGCAAGTTCGTCCACAGTTGTTGCAGCTGTCCCTCCAGATCCCGCAGGTTGGTACTGGGACAGAGTCCCCTTCCAATGTCATCCCACACGTGTTCAATTACTGAGAGGTCAGAGGATCTTGCTGGCCATGGCAGGAGCTCAACATGTTCTAGGCAGTCCACAGACACACGTGCTGTTTGTGGATATGCATTATCTTGTTGTAACACTGCCCCAGGGTGGTGTGCCATAAGGGGTAGAACGTGCGGACGTATCAATGTGCCATCAAAGTCTGCCGAAGCACTACTACAGGTGATCTGAACGCATATCCTATGGCTCCCCACGCCATGGTGCCAGGGATTACGCCTATGTGTCTTTCCACAATATGGGCAGGATCTTCACTCTGCCCTCGACGTTACCAAACCCGCACACGATGGTCATCGGAGGTTATCGAGAAGCGGGACTCATCACTGAACATGATGCGACTCCAGTCGTCCTCTGTCCATGCCTCCCGGCCAAGAAACCACTCCAAACACAGGCGTTGGTGTTCTAGTGTAAATGGCAACGGACGCATGGGGCGGTAGGACCACAATCCTGAGGATGAAAGTCTCGAGACACTGTGTGGGAACTCACAGAATGTTGTAGAGTCTCCAGTACATGTTCGCGGATTCCGGTGCCAACGTTATGGGATCCCACAATGCTTGGCGCACCATACGACGGTTCTCCCTCGGGGTGGCGTTTCTTGGTCGACCCGCACCTGCACGACGTGACTGGGTGCCCTCATGTACCCACAGAGTTCAATATCAGGCCACTGCGATATCTGAACGGCCCACATGCTTGGCAAATGCACGATACGACCAAATAGCCTCATGCAGTTCCACAATCCGATCTCTGTAAAATGCTGCCAATTGGTGGATAGGCTGCGTAACGCGTATGCGAGGCATCGCGAGGGCTTTTCACTGTACGTAGTCCTCTCTGCACGTCTTGCTTAACTCACAGCAGTTGACCGGTGGGCGTTCTACACGTTACAGATACATGTAAATCTCACACATCAATGGTATGCATGCAAACCGAAATAGACATTGTTGGACCACTCCTTCTGGGTGCTTAACGTTTTTCGTCAGGCAGTGTATATTAAACCAAATAATATTGATGAGATATCCTCACCGTGTCCCTTTCTATAATAGCTATATTTGTGCAGATGTTTCCATTTTCTTTAATTTACTTGATAAGAAACGTTCATTCTGTCTTCCTTGTTAGGCAAATCAGCGTGATAGACGTTCATAATTTCCTCGTTGTAGACTATTTCATTTAAGCGGCAAAAATTCGCGCTGTTTGTCTTGAATCCATTTATTAGTAATTTACACGCGTGCTTCTAATTATACTTTCTTTTGGCCAATTATCGTACGACCGTTCTGTAACATTCAGGAAGTGGCGTTGGTTTTTCGCCAAACGTCTGCTCGACTGGAGAGGAGACCATGCTCGCCGTCCTTCTGTGTATCTCCCCAAAAGTATCATTACTAACCTTTTTGGGCATGTAAAAATATTTTGCCAGACTAAATCTGCATTAATAACATGTGCATACACTTCTATTAACTTGTTTACTTTTAAAAGTGTCAATTGTCTCCTGATTAATGGTAAATAGATGTTTCGCTCTATTTGCAAGTACCACTTTGCTACTGATATCAGTTCTGTGAAGATAGAATGAAACTGCAGGGAAACAGCTTACTCTCAGCTATATTACAGTTGACTGCTGCGTATTTTTCAAGATTTTTTGGTGTAAATGTATGCCTCGTTTCAGTCAGAATAATTTCTAAGTTGAGAGAAAGTCACCTCAGCTTCACGAGATGTGATCGGGCAAATGGAAATGAAGCCATTTCGACTGGAGACCGTTCTAATTACGTGGCTGAGAAGGTTGTAGAGAAAACATAATTTATTTGTTTTTCATCTTCCCAGATGGGACTCCTTTGAAGTATCTTTCTGAATTTGGTCCTGAAGTTTGGTCATATTTTCAGGAATTTCTTTCAGGCCACTTCATGAATTGCACACCATCTCCACTGCCTTCATTAGTGGCAGCTCTCTGACCTCTACACTTTATGAATCACAACCACCTCCTAGCATCGCTGAAGAAGAAAAGAAAATTCAGCGCAGCGTCACGACTTCTCTACGCTTCGAAAGACAGGGGGAGCGCATACTGATTGGATGTAGCAGACCACAAAGTGTACCATATCGTCTGCTGTCAGCTTCGACGATGATAAGTGGTCTGTTGCTCTCTGACTATCAATTACATATATTGAAGCAAAAAGTAAAATAAAATAATACTTAGATTGATGAATTCACGGTCCATATTGATAGATGGGATAAACTTCTGGGATTTGTCCGCGTCAAAGAAAACAAAGAGAAATTATTTACGTTTCATGGCGACTTACTTCCGTGTTCTTCAGAAGAGAAAACAGGTCTGTCCAGGAGGAAGAAGTGCCAGTCTTCCTCATCGGCAGACGTGTTTTCTCTTCTGAAGACACGGAGGAAACTTCCCGCGAATCGCAAAGAAATGACCTTGTTTTCTTTGACATGGCAAAATCCCAAACATTATCATGTCTATAAGATTATCATGTCTATCTAAAAATAAAATAAAATTTACAATATAACATCTTAGGCGCTAACGTTCAGAATAGATATTTATAAGCACTAACAGCCATTTCTTGACGGATACAATACTTTTGCCTCTGTCCTTTGGCACAGGCCGGAGCAAAATATAGCTTTAACCGAAGTTCCAGTCTCGTTCATGGCTGTGACAATTTGGAAGCTCCCGAGGTATGGGCAGTGCCGACTAATGACATTCGGAGCACAACTTGAGTGTCTGAGTGATATGAAAAGCGTTGCTCATAAGGTCGTTTGCACCGCAATACCACTTTCTTTCTCTGTGAGGAAAGCAATGGAAAACCACCTCATTCCTAATCTTAATCTTACCTAGTACGCCTTGTTTTGGCACCTCCATATGTTTACGTGGTTTACTTATAATCACCCAAAATGTTTTTTTTTTCTTACTTTACTCAGTTTGTTTAGCAGTTCAAGAAGCAAATAGCAATTGGAGGAAAAATCCTTAGCTTAATCATTACGACAAATTTTATCAGTCTGTTATTTAATAAAAGTCCGTGCACTACTCGTCACTTAATATGAGACTTCAAAGGCGGGTCTGATTCAAGCGTAAATTTAGAGCATTGAACAAAAATCACTTTGGAACAAAGGAGATTATTATAATTATTGTAAATGCACTTTATAACATTAATTTAGATACCCTCTAGGGAGTGCGCTGGCGCTGTGGTTTAACCGCTCGATTTCCAACCCCATTGTCTCGGGTTTGAATCCCAGTAACTTTGAATGGAATTGTCATTAGTACCAGCGTACGGTGGTAGAAAGGGCATCCGGGTTTAAAGCCCTGGCCGAGTTCTGAATTGAGCCTGGGTGTTGTGCCAACACAACATGTACGTGGGAGAATGGCGTAGCAGTAGGCCTGCCGAACTCCAGATACTTACTTTAACCAAAAGGAGGAGAACAATATTTTTATATATTTTTTACAATTTGTTTTATGTCACCACTGTCTTATGGTGACAATGGGTTTAGGAAAGGGCTAGGAATGGGAAGGAAGCAGCCGTGGCCTTAATTAAGGTACATCCCCGCCATTTGACTGGTGCGAAAATGGGAAACCATGGAAAACCATCTTCAAGGCTACGGACGGTGGGATTCAAACCAGCTATCTCCCGAATGCAAGCTCACAGCTACTCGACCCTAACCGCATGGCCAACTCACTCGGCAGATCGAATCACGCATGAAGGAATGATGAATCAAATTAGTGAGAGGAGACTGATTTGGGAGAATTTGTCCAGAAGAAGAGACAGAATAACCGAATATATCTTGAGACACCAAGGACTTGCTCAGTTAGTATTTGAGGTAAGTGTAGGCGGTAAAAAGGTTAGGTGTAGACCAAGGCATGCATACGAAAAACAGCCCGGCTTAAGTTAAAAAAATTTAAATACTTGTGTATTTTCATTTATTTATGAAGAAAAGTAAATTGCATTCCCTTCACATTCTTGGTCGTTTATCTTTCGGCAGACACTGCTAACAGTGAGTATTAAGTCGTTTATACTGTACAGTACTATCGGAGTGGCCGCGCGTCATAACACGCTATGGATGTAGACCCAAGCCCTGAATTCGGGAGGTGCATGGGTTCGAGCCCCACTGAGAATGCTTTACTGTGGTTCCCAGTTTTACCTACAGGCAAATGCCGCAACAGTTCCTATTCATAAACCACAGCCGATTCCTTTCACCATCTTACACAAGTTCATTCACCATCATTCATTTCAACTTCACTAGCTCCTTAACTGAGGAAGGGTATCTGGCCGTAAAATCATGCTAAAAAAATTCATCTCATATCATCCCAAAGTCAGGATCCATGGCTAAATGGTTAGTGTGCTGGCCTTCGGTCACTGGGGCCCGGGTTCTATTCCCGGCAGGGTCGGGAATTTCAGCCATAATCGGCTAATTCCCCTGGCACGGGGACTGGGTGTATGTGTCTTCAACACGATGCGCAGGTCACCTACGGGAGTCGAATCCAAAGACCTGCACCAGGCCTCTCCGGAGGCCACACGGCATTTCATTTCATCTCATCCGAACCCCTTATCAAGAAAGGGGCTAAGGGGTAGACATACATACACTATCTTAAACATAGCCTACTGTATTTAAATGATTCCAGAAGGTTACTATTCCATAAATTTAGTATCTGTAACAATGTGCCTGGTGAGTCTTGCTTTTCCACAGGTAAAACTGTACTATCTTGTAGTAAACGAGACAATAATTTATAGCTAAACATTTCCCCATTCTTGCACGTCTTAAAAATGGTGTGCATTTCCAGGAATGAAATCATGCTGGGTGCTGTAAATATTTTGTGATTTTTTAAGAAGGAAACCATACTTTGCAATCTCGACTCAGGTGATATAAATGAGGAGTATTTGTTCAAAAGATGCTATTTATTTCCACTTCGGAAATGTATATTTTTTTCCCCACATGCTTTGCAGTAGTTGAATACTATCGAACGTCATGAGCAATCCACGGGTCCGACTCGTTGGCTGAATGGTCAGCGTACTGGCCTTGGGTTCAGAGGGTGTCAGGTTAGATTCCCGGCCGGGTCGGGGATTTTAACCTTCCTTGGTTAATTCCAGTGACCAGGGGACTGGGTGTTTGTGCTGTCCCCAACATCCCTGCAACTCACACACCACACACAACACTATCCTCCACCACAATAACACGCAGTTACCTACACATGGCAGATGCCGCCCACCCTAATCGGAGGGTCTGCCTTACAAGGGCTGCACTCGGCTAGAAATAGCCACACGGAATTATTATTATTGTTATTATCAGCAAGCCAGATCAGAAATATGTAATCCTTTAAAGGTAGTATCATTCCCGATCATGGGCACGTTCTATGTGCCTTTCATTGTACGTTTCCTTGCGTTTTTCCACAGTTTCTTAGGGTAGAAAGAGCGCCTTTGAACACAAACTCCTCCGTCTGTCCTTAAACACGATAACATACCTGTGTTTAATAGTGTTTTAAAGGTATTTTATAGTGTTATGGGTGTTGTAGTTAGTATTCGACAGACTGAGAAGCTTTAAAGTTGCATTTTGTGAAATTGTTCGGAAAAAAGGGGTTTATCCTTACTTTCTCGTTTAAGAAATTCCCGTTGTAGTTCCTGCCACAGCGCTAAGTTCAAAGGACCGGGATGAGCTGCTCAGGTGGTAGAACGGTAGCTTTCTGAGCACAATGTAGTGGATTCGACCCAAGCTCAGCTCAGTAGTATGTGAAAACGTTCAAATACGCCACCCTCCCGTCGGTAGATTTATTAGCACACAAACGAACGCCTGCAGGACATAATTTCCTGCACCTCGACGTTTCCGAAAACCATTAAAGTAGTTAATGGGGCGTAAACCCAGTACATTAATAAGACTAAATTCAAAGTGAGTCCTAGATCTAAGATAATTTTTAAATTTTGAACACATTCTTTCGCATCCAAGACATGAATTAAGTCGCGCACCATGACAGGTATGGAAATCTATACCGATCACAGATCAAACGTTTAATTCCTAGTACGGACAGCAATTCTGATTATGGTCTCCATCATAATCCAATGCGAATACATGGAAAGTACTGTACCCGTAACTAGGTCAAGCCGGTGAACAAGAGACACCCCAGGGGTGCTCAGTTCGACAGGATTACTGACTGAATAAATACAAGTGTCAGGATTTAACATGAGGTTCGGAAATAAGAATATTTGATATTCCATCAATATTATACATATTTTATTCAAAATAAAATAAACTTTGCCATCCTGATATCTATGATTATGGGAAATGATCGCTACGTTAAGTTAAATTACTGATGAATCTTGACGTGACATAAAAATAATTCTAACAAATGGGGTGGTACACGTGACTTGTTTCTCCCTACAATTCTAACAGGGTTGTTTTCAGTATTTTACATATTTCGTTTGGAATCATATAATTTAATAATTTGAAAGTTTTGGAATCTTGAAAAATGAGGGTGGTGTATCAAATTCCTCGAACAATCTGGAAAACACATTAAATTTTAATGAAGTGTATGAGATAAATAAAAAATATTCAAAAATTTACAAATTTTATTTCTTCTTATATCCAAATATTAGTGAAGTTACGTTCGTCAAATATCTATTATCATTAAATGTATCTTGAATGTGCTTGGTAGAATAGTACAAATTAACTCGAGACGTCGAGTATATCTGCTCAAAGTCTTTCTCACTTATCTCCTCGTGAGAAATAACATCTAACGTTACTATTACATAGTCAAACTTAAGAAATTGATATTATTACTCCTCAGAAAAAATCATTAAATCAAAATAATTCAACGACCGTAGGAATACTGTCAAAAATTATAAATTAATTGCCACTGAAGTGTCACAGATTATCCCTCTGTTAACACATCACATCTGAAATGCACAAGAAATATCTTATCACTGGAAAATCTTACTAATTCTACCAACTATCTACAGGAACATTTCTAAAGAAGAGTTATTTACAATATCTACATGCCACGTCCATGTACAAATTAACATCATCCCTCTCCATTAGGTCCATTTAGAAGTGTCATTGTAAATATGAGGTCACCACGTAATTACGAATTCTGGCGATAAAAAGTGAGCTCGCCTGTTATCGAACTATAATCTTATCAGGATATTTATTTGCGAATCTACTTTTCAAATATAATGCCCTCCAGTAATATTCACACATACATTAGAAATTTTGAATTAATGAGTTCCACGAGTTATGTCAGTATAAGCTTTTTCCTAAATATTAAGACAGAATTCTGGAGTACATCGATCGACATATACTTATTATTATTATCGGAAGACGTTATCAAAGTGCCTACACGTCGTATAATCTCGAACAACCATTAATTATTTCTTACCATGATCAACATCATGTATAAAAAATATCGTCGCACTAACACGTGAAAATTCACTATCAAAAGACTCATATTACATGTACTAATTCCACATAAATTCCACGTACAATAACAACATTATAATGACGGCTAATATTCATTACAACCGCATATCACAAATGTGTAGTCAGAAAATTATGTAAGAACATGTTATCGTTCAGAAACAAGTCTTATTCGCATTAAATTCGTCTCGATGACTAAACAAACCATTAAGAATTATATATCACTGCACATGTACTCTTAATAAATCCATAATCTCAATCCGGAATTAATATCCTGATGACATGCTATAATTACCACGAGGCACGAATGTAAGTCCAAATATCATGAAAATATTGAAAAATATTGGGAAATTATTACCTCAATAAATTCCTACAACACAGATTAACTCACTAATACAATGAAATTCGTAAAATAAGAAAGGATGCTAACGATAACACATGGATAACTTCAACTGATCTATCATTTCAGAACTCAGTAACACGTAGTCAGGAATCTGAATAAGTACACGAATTAAACTCCAAGTCCTATCACAAATATTAGGAAATAATCACTGAAATATCATGAAAATAAATCAACTACAGACTATAAGACCACACCAAAGGAATGAAATAAAACTAAAGAGCTACAAAGAACGGATATAAATAAGACGTAGTCGACTTAATTATACTGTTGTCTTCATGTTGAGCTCCTGGCGTCCTCAATCGAACATTCTAGGGTTGAAATCCTTGCATTTCTCCGCTGTTGACGCCGGTCCGTCGATTTAGAAATCCATGATGGAATATGTGTAGTATCTGGCGCGAACTCCCATCTTCTGGCGATGAATGCTGTAGAGGTCCTCTTCCACTTTACACTTCCCGATGATTTTGCTGAGTCTTGTACAGAATAGATTAGAAAAAATCCTAAGCACAATCCTGCAAGTTGTTATAGATAAACACGTACTTTTATTATTTATCTGATCTTTTCGGCGTCTGTTGGTTGAACACTAATTGTAGTCGTAGGCTGGCAGAATTTAAGTATGAGCTGAACGCTGGAAATGCGTCCACTACTCCTGGCAATGGCTGTATCTCCACTGACATTCTGCGACGAAATAAGCTGAAGTGAGCAGGAGTTAGAGGTGAGGCGAAGTGAAGCGAAGTGAGAATGTGCATGCGTATGACTCGCTTTAAGTAACGTAGTACTCCACTCATTGTAGGAAGTACGAGTCAGTTCAAGTACTGAATTCTTATCAGTTTCTTTCATTAAATTCACATTATTATCTGCCAGTATACCATTCAAATTAAATATAAATTCAGTTACTAATTATTACAATTCACACGTGATATCATTAACACTGTCCAGTCAGTTCACTCTTATACACCTTCATAATTACACATATCACGCCGTCGATGTTAGTAAAAGTATTTCCTTTGCTTTTAACCAAGTACAACTGCACGCGAACATATTCTAGCTATTTTCATCTCTCTTCCACTTTTATTTCTATTTTTATTTTCCGAGCCAGCTAGAACTCCCCCTTCAGGTTGGAAACAGCTCGCCGCCTTTCTCAAGGATAAGCACGTGCCATGCCGACAAAGAACTAGACTCATGACACACTGCCCCATATTCAACCAGCTGAGACACAACATACGGTCACATCACTTCAGTATAAAACTGAGAGAATCTGTCTTAAATAATTACTACTGCTGACTCCACAATAATCCAGAATTTTATTCGAAAAACAAATACACTGGGCTGTTGACTAAGGATGTCTTCCGCCCTCGATATCAAGAAAAATTCAATTCGATCGCTGGTCATGCACGAATGTATATCTTTCTTTTATTTATTTATGAATCCGTTTACCCTCCAGGGGTGGATTTTCCCTCGGACTCAGCGAGGGATACCACCTCTACCGCCTCAAGGGCAGTGTCTTGGAGCGTAAGGCTTGTGGTCGGGGGAATACAACCGGAGAGGATGACTAGAAGCTCACCCAGGTAGACTCATCTGCTATGCTGAACAGGGGCTTTGTAGGGGGATGGGAAAATTAGAAGGGATAGACAAGGAAGAACAAGAAAGCACCCGTGGCATTAAGTTGGGTACCATCTCGGCATTTGCCAAGAGGAGAAGTATGAAACGACGAAAAAACACTTCCAGGATGGCTGAGGTGGGAATTGAATCCCCTCTACTCAGTTGACCTCCCGAGGTTGAGTGGAGCCCATTCCAGTCCTCGTACCACATTTCAAATTTCGTGGCAGAGCTGGGAATCGAACCCGGGCCTCCGGGTTTTGTAATATGCTTCTGAAGTAGGCTTGCCTGTGGTCGTGTGATGAATAAATAAGCCCATTCCGTTCTCTTTTAATTATTTGCTCAAATATGTACACAGCAATATGATCCTACTTTCACAAACGCGTTCATGCTGATTATCCTGATTACCCTCACTCATAGGTCACACAGCGAATAGCTGCGTTCTCATTTGGATACATTCCTCTCTTAAAACCGATGGGAACTGAGGAGACAATAAATGTATTTTTAGAACGAGACTGGTTCAAATTACCAATTAATACTCATTCTGCCACAGTACTACTGTACTTCCAACTAATTATGTCATATGATCTACCCCATAAACTGTCAGTCGGTGATTACATCTACTATAAATTCATTCTTTTCTGCCTATTCGTACTCCAGCCAGTTGATAGATCCTGCACCGTTTTCGCAATCTCCTCTTCCTAAAATGTATCGTCAGTTTTTCACCTGATATCTATTAGTCTAATTTCTTCTCCCACATTTACTGAATAATATGTAGTTATACTCTTCTTTTTGTTAGCTACCAAATATTGCACCGTCGCAGGTAGGTTTTCTGTCGATGCTGAAATACGAATTTTGACTCTAAATGAAAGTAATGGATGTGTCCTGAATTGAGGTACATCCCCAACATTTTCTTGATGTGAAAATGAGGGGAAAATAGATAACATCTACATACAGTATCCGCCTCGGAGCGTAACGGTTAGTGTTATTAGCTGCCGTCTTCGGAGGTCCAGATTCGATTCCTGGTACTGTCAGAAATTTAAGACTGGCAGGAGAGCTGGAGATGTGCCTAAAAGGAGCTGTTCCATCTCGGGATGAGGACGCGAGTTTATTTGTCTTCTTAAGTGAGGTTCGAACCCACAAAATCCTGAGTAAAATGACATTATTTTGTAACAATCGTAGTCCAGTAATGACGCTACTTACCCCTTCGTAGACGTGTTCAAGTCCACTCCACTATAGAAGCTAGTCTATCTGAAATTTTGAGGCTCCAATTCTAGTGCTAGAGTCACTGTCATGCATGCGAGCGCGCGTGTGTGTGTGAGAGAGAGGGGGAGACACAGAGAGATGCATTTGGTAGGCTGGTGTTTCTTTGTGCATACTTCAAGCAAATATCGATGTTAGTATCTGGATGACAGGTGAATTCAGAATCCTCGTCGGCCATCCTTGAATTCGATAATCATCAAACCGACGACCATTATCATCCCAATCCCATAGTTAGTGTAAATACGCACACCAAAACAAACATTGCAGTGGCACAGGCCAACAAACAGTATTCACACACACACACAGTGAGTTTATGGGCTGTTGACTCTGACGTCCAAACACCTCTATCAAATTCTGCTGCTGCCGCTGCTGCTACTACTACTACTACTACTACTACTACTACTACTACTACTACTACTACTACTACTACTACCAGACTTTTCGTACTTACCACACCACTGTCTAAGCGGCTGCTGCCTACCTTAGGGTTGAAAAGCTATTAGTACATCTTACATTCTTCCTAAATGTTCAACTTTGAATTGAACCAGGCACTCGCTTAAGGGAAGTTAGGACTGAATTTATGAAAAATAGTAATTATTGATAGAATTGAATTAAATTTAGTTTGTGGTCTCCTAATGGTGAAATAAGACCATATACCAATTTTCAGGAAAATAGCAACAGAACTTTCTGAGAAATTAACACTTACATTTTTAAAAAATGTAAAATCGATAAGCATAAAAAATGCTCCAGCTGAAGAGTTACTTCAAATATCACATTGTAAACTGGTGTACAGGCACTTCAAGGTATGGAAAGAATTTTTGAAAGAGAGAAAGTCTGCATGTGTAGTCCATGAATGTGAGAAAAAAATATGTTGTATGTGTTTATGTTTTTCTCAAATTATGTTAAAAAATACCCCTTTGAAGGCTACTATCTTTTAAAGTATCAACATTATAAAACGTTCCTTCTGTTAATATCAAGACAATATAGGTGTTAACAATCCATGAAATTCTCATGGAATTTGAAACCAAATTGGTTCAGCTGGAACATTTTAAATAACTGAAAATGTATATATGAAAAATAACACATTTTCGTAAGTAAAATCTAGTGGATGGGCGACTCAACCGGACATTTAAATGTCACGCTGGTACTTTAAAACTGGCGGAACCCGAAAAATACCACCGCCAAATGATCCGCAGGAGTCCGGCGTACAATAATATGCACAAACTGAAAAATCGATAATTTTTACTTTTTTCACCAAAAACTCAGTTCTAGCCTCCCTTAAACTTTATTATTCTCATACTTTACAGCTTTTCCACTCCAGAATTCACAATACATTCAGAGAATATTATCATCATATTCACGAAGTTATCCACTATATTAGTCTTTACTGTCTTTTACATAATGTAATTAATATACTTAACTGCTCTATGTACATTTTAATGAATATATATGAAGTTTAATTTTTAAGAAATCCTATACCTACTGGGGGTCCTTTTCCCGCTATTCTTTTTTAGTTTACATGGTGAGAATCATTTCTCATTATTGTTGTTGTTGTTGTTGTTGTTGTTGTATGCGTGCATGTTGGCAATTCAGCCCGAAGGCTGGTTTGACCTCCACAGCTACGCCAACAGCTGTCATAGATGGCCTAGGCATCAATAAAGAAGTGTACTAGGGAAATGAGGAGTGAAGTAGTTTCCCATTGCTTTCCTCGCTGAGCCAGAAGTTGCTCACATATCAGTCCGCCAAGCCCACTGAAATGTACGCACCAACCGATCCTATGAGTGACATTTTCATACCATTCATAACAGGGATTGGCTGCATAAGAAATGGTATTACTACAGTAGCATCGCTCATACCTCGGTCGCTTTCATATTGTCAAAGCCAAGGATGAGACTGAGACAGGTCAGTGAAAGTAATAAATCAATACTTTTTTACAAGTTGCTTTACGTCTCACCGACACGACGACGATGGGATAGGAAGGGCTAGGAGTGGGAAGAAAGTGGCCGTGGGTTTATTTAAGGTACAGCCCCAGCATTTGCTTGGTGTAAAATGGGAAACTACGGACAAACCTCTTCAGGGATGCCGACAGTTGGGTTCGAACCCACTATCTCTCGATTACTAGATACTGGTCGCACTTAAGCGGCTGCAGCTATCGAGCTCGGTACAAATTTATTGTAGCCCATACCAGAGGCCATAGTGCACTCTAAACACTACATCTCACCAGCAAAGGCATATTGTTGTTGTGGGTTTTTTTGGCTATTTGTTTTTTTTGTTTTTTTTGCTATTTGCTTTACGTCACACCGACACAGATATGACTTATTGCGACGATGGGATAGGAAAGGCCTAGGAATTGGAAGGAAGCGGCCATGGCCTTCATTACGGTACAGCCCCGGCATTTGCCTGGTGTGAAAATGGGGAACCACAGAAAACCATCTTCAGGGCTGCCGACAGTGGGGCTCGAACCCACTATCTCCCGATTACTGGATACTGGCCGCACTTAAGCGACTACAGCTATCGAGCTCAGTTGGTTATTTGTTTTACGTCGCACCGACACAGATAGGTCTTGCGGCGACGATGGGATAGGGAAGGCCTGAGAGTGAGAAGGAAGCGTCCGTGACCTTAATTCAGGTACAGCCCCAGCATTTGTCTGGTGTGAATATGGGAGACTACAGAAAACCATCTTCAGGGCTGCCGACAGTGGGATTCGAACCCACTATCTTCCAGACGCAAGCTCACAGCTGCGCAACTCTAACCGCACGGCCAACTCGCCCGGTCATACTGTTGTTGTTATGTACTAAAATTGTTTACAACTTCTTACAGTACCTCACCTATCCATACGTTCCTTTCAAGATCTATTCCTTTAGCTACGAACAATATATTACTATGTGTAATTTTGCGATCCCGTAAGTATACAATACGTACTTTCCTCTAGAATAAAAACAGTAAGCAGAATACTGCCATGCGAAAACTTTAGACCTGGAATATCCTAATTAATTTTACAGAAGATACCGTAGATTACACATCCTTAAATTTTAAAATATCACTAATACGTTTAAAGTATACTCTGGTTATACTCCTGAAGGTACTGGCACTCGCCATATTAAAGATTAATCCCACGTTGTACTCCATAAGCCATGAAGCTCGAATTTAAAAAGTGTTCTCTCAACTGTACAATGTGATGTGAAACTTGATGAGGGAGGAAATTTTTCCTTCAAAGGCGTATAACAAGAATTTGATATTCGATTACCCTAGTACTACAGTATTATACAGCCTGTTGTCATAGTGTCAGCACTATACTCCAAATTGGCAGGTTCGATCCCAGCTCAGTCCGGTGGTGTTTGAAGGGGTTCAAATACTCCAGCCTCTTGTCGGTAGATTTACTGGCACGTAAAGTAACTCATGTGGGATAAAATTCCGTGAATATTTAAACAAATCAATTATGCAACTCTCTGGTTTTGGAAAATAGAACGGAGTATAAATACGCTCGATCTGAAGGGAGAATTTGAAGTACACTCCCGATTTACCGTGGACATTCGTGTGTTTGAATTCATATCTGTGAGGTAAATACAGTTCTAATTTGAAAGGAATCGACGCTAAGCATAACGTGAAAGGCGAGCAGTTGTTCTGCACTGCGGAACCCTGGCTCATTAAAGGGATTTGTTTCTTTGCCTTACTTATTATTCACTATTAAACTCTACAAGTAGGAACTTTTGAAAATATTGACATGTACAGTATTAAAGAGAGATTAAGGACCAACCTCGGCGAATCCAACTTTTTTTTTTTTTTGCTTTACGTCGCACCGACACAGATATGTCTTATGGCGACGAAACCCAACTTCCAATCACGGCATAAATATTTCACTCTCTCCATTCTGATAACAATGGTACGAAATCTATATAAATAAAATTGTAGGGGGTCCGCTGTCTGTAATTTCTTTTGTTTTGCCAATTTTTCAGATATTTATCCGTTTTAGGTCAACTCAAGACCGAATCGGTGGTTTTTACGTTTCGTGTCTGTTTGTTTGTCTGTTTGTCTGTTTGTCTGTCTGTTTGTCTGTTCCACCATCACGTCGAAACGGCTGGATAGATCTCAACCAAACTTCATATTTAGAGTAAACTCATCCCGGGGATGGTTTCGATATGCATATCATTTTAAAATCTTTCAATACACGGGGGGTTTATAGGAAAACCAGAATGGTTTTTCCACCATCACGTTGAAACGGCTGGATAGATCTCAACTAAACTTCATATCTAGAGTATACTCATCTCGGGGAAGGTTTCTATATGCATATTATTTTAAAATCTTTGAATAGACCGGGGGTTTATAGGAAAACCAGAATGGTTTTTCCACCATCACTTCGAAACGGCTGGATAGATCTCAACCAAACTTCATATTTAGAGTATACTCATCCCGGGGAAGGCTTCCATATGCATATCATTTTAAAATCTTTGAATAGACGGGGGTTTATAGGAAAACCTGAATGGTTTTTCCACCATCACTTCGAAACGGCTGGATAGATCTCAACCAAACTTCATATTTAGAGTATACTCATCTCGGGGAAGGTTTCGATATGCATATTATTTTAAAATCTTTGAATAGACGGGTGGTTTATAGGAAAACCAGAATGGGTTTCCTCCATTTTCTCTTATACTATTGATTTTCTGTAAACTTCGTTTACCGTACGTGAAACGTCTCTTCATTATAAACAACTTTCGTTATGTTCATAATTTACCTTACTCTTCACATGACGGAGAAATTTACAATTTTCTGCTGGTATCATGCTCTGCATTGAGTGACCGACAGACCGACAACGAACCTACAGGTTACCATGGCAACGTCTCTGACTGCATGCCAGCAGGGAAGTAACGTATTGCCATTTTCCTCATCATGCTTTTAAATTCGTGGTTGTTCCTTGGGTAGAAGGCAAGAGAGGCGTCAATCGGCCTATCTGCGGGATATTGGCGGAGTATTGTTGGATATTATAACCGCCCTCGAATAGATTAAGTAATAACACCATTAGTCATCTTCTTATTATTTGTTTACCTAAGAATCACTGACCTAAATTTCTCCTCTGTTACCGCTTTATTATATCCATTACTCACACTAGCATAATTTATTGAGGGGCATTTGATTTTCCAATACATTCACTTGGCATTTACATATTTGTCGTTATCCGGCTGTCCTCAGTTATAATCCATTCTCTATTACTTTCGACTTTCTTAAGTGTATTATTTTCTTCCTTAATTATGCCGTATGTATGCGAGTGCTAGAAACTACTGGATGTAGTTCATATTTAGATTCATATTTAGAATACACCTGTCCTTGATAGGTTTTAGGGCAAATATTGTTTCTAAATCCCTGAATTGACTGGGGGTTTATACGAAACCGAAACAGTGATTTTGCACTTTCACAAAATATACACAACCAAACTTAATGGAAATCTACCTACCTTGGTAGATAATAATTTCTAAACCTTTTTTTCTCATGTGCATCATTTCGATACGAGGATTAATAAGGGAGATATCATTAACGGACCGTTTTTCTGTACAAGTCCCATCGGACTTAACTCCCGAGCGGGTGCGTGTAAAGCGTACTCCTTACAATTTGAAAACTACTGAAGACATTCGAACCAAAATTTATATTTAGCATCCACCTGTCCAAAGGTAGGTTTTAAACGTAAATAACATTTCATGTTCCGGAATGGACTGGCGGTTTATAGGGAACCGAAATGGTGATTTTACTCTTCCACAACATATACAGAACAAGACCAACCTGACTGGAAATCGACCAAACGTGATGGAATTCCACCTCTAAACCTTTATTTCATGTGCATTCTTTCGTCAGGAGGATTACTAAGGGAGATATCATGAATGGTCACTTTTGCAGGTTAAGTCCAGCGGACATAGCCCAAAACGTGTTTTACATGGAGCAGATTCCTTACTATATGAATCAAATCGTAACGACTGTGTGCCTCTACACTGACTGTTTTGGCGAAATTTTCGTACAGCTTTCCGTTTAAGGGGTAATAATGACCATCTCCATAATTTTTGGTTTAGTTTCCTGAAAGTACTAATTTTTACCCGCCTCGCCCAAAATCCAAATTGCGCCATAATCTGCCAGAAGAAAAAGAAGATAATTGAAATTTGACAAAATTATACGTTTTAGCCCGAAGAATATCGAAATATGCAGGCAATTTTAATGATGGTGCACACCTTCGGAAATTCCTATCACATAACGGATTGCACAATCTCCGTTCAATTTGGAATGATCTACAACCGTGGTCTTATGACTTTTTGCCGTATCTGTATCCCTTTTACGTTTGATTTTTCTCTTTAATCGATGTTAAGTCAATTTGGAATTTTCACATGCATAATTCATACTTTCAATTACTTATATGAAATACAGAATCATTAAACTCTTCACGAAAATTGGCCCACCCAGTAGCCATATGTGAGCCAAATGCTATGTATGTAGCTGTCACATAATCATCCGAAAAGTAATGTAAGGTGAGATAATCTTACAAAACCTTTACCCTGTTCCACGTTTCTAACTCAATCTGACCCAAGAATAGATGACATATCATAGGACCAGCCATTTAGGCCACTAAATCCGGCGTGTCTTATGGTATAATCCTTTGTCGATATGACGTACGTTTAGTAGCAGTTAATCTGTAAATGAAGGTCTTCAATATTGTAAACACGCATATACTTTCGTATGTCGATCTATATATATTCACTGATGTCGATTTTTAGCGATCGAGAAAGGGTGGGTCTGCTATTGTAATCACTACTCCCCACACCGACTTTGACTGGCAGTAGGAAAGGGTTCCTTCTCCAACTCCTGTGTAACTGTCATTAGTAAGGAAAGCCTACAATTGTAATGAATAGTTCCCTTCTCGATTTGACTTGCAGAAGGCAAGTGAGCATGCAGTTTTGTTTAAAACTCCCCTACCCGATTGTGTTTGGCAGTAGGCAAGGGTGCCTATCATTATAAAGAAATGTCCTCATCTAAAATGTGACTGGCATTAGGCATAGTGGCTTGCTATTTTGATGGAAACACACCAACTTGGTGTGACTGGCAGTAAGCTGGCTGGCAGTAGGAAAATGGGCCTGGCATTATAATGATATCTGCACAACTCAATTTCGAGTGATAGTAGGGTAATTGCCTGCCATTATAATAGAAACTCCTCAACTGTAATCTGTCTGGAGGTAGGAAAGGGGGCTGCCATATTAACGAAAACTCCCCAAATCGATTCTGTCCGCGTAGTAGGCAATGGGGCTTGCAATTATAACGTAATCATCCCATCTCGATTGTGAATGGCAGTAGGCAAGTGAGCCTGCCGTTACATCACAAATCCGTAACAAACACTTTACATTGGAAACAACGTACGGGGAACTCCCCATGCTCTTTCTCGGATAACGCTAAGAGACATGCAATTTTAAAACAATCTTATTTACTGCATGTTCGATATTCGAATACAGTGTAGAATACCGTAGCGAAGCACGGGTACATTCGCTAGTTTAATATAAGAAAGGCGATGACGAAGAAGAAAATAATACGGAGAGTTGGGACGTACTAAAATGTAGCATTGTAGTTGATCGATTAGTTGCTTATATACCGAGCTCGATAGCTGCAGTCGCTTAAGTGCGGCCAGTATCTAGTATTCGGGAGATCGTGGGTTCGAGCCCCACTGTCGGCAGCCCTGAAAAGGGTTTTCCGTGGTTTCCCATTTTCACACCAGGCAAATGCTGGGGCTGTGCCTTAATTAAGGCCACGGCCGCTTCCTTCCCACTCCTAACCCCTTCCTGCCTCATAGTCGCCATAAGATCTATCTGTGTCGGCGCGACATAAAGCATATAACAAAAAAAGTTGCTTATATAAATAACCAAATGAAGTCACTATTAGCTACCACAAATATGCACATTGTTGTTATACAGACTCTCAGAACTTTCTAGAAACAAAACACATTTAACGTAAAAAAATCGAATGTCCTTCTATCTTACAGTGTTGGGTTGCCTGGAAAGTTCTGAACATTTTTGGTGACCGGGTGTTTGCGTTGTGTGTGATCGTGTTGTTTGATATATGAACTATGTCACTCTCGGTATGCAATGTTATTTGTCTACAGAGTCCGGCTCCATAGCTAAATGGTTGGCGTACTGGCCTTTGGTCGGGTTCGATTCCCGGCAATGTCGGGAATTTTAACCTTAATTGGTTAATTCCGCTGGCACTGGGGCTGGGTGTATGTGTCGTCTTCTTCATCATAATTTCATCCTCATCACGACGCGTAGGTCGCCTACGGGAATCAAATCAAGAGACCTGCACCTGGCGAGCCGAACTTGTCCTCGCACACTCCCGGCAATAAAAGCCATACGCCATTTCATTTCATTTGTCTACAGAAAGAACACTTCATACATAAAAATCATTACCTTTCAAACTCTGTACGGTGAGGTCTGTTTAAGAAGGAACGGTTCCATTGTAGGCTGTGAAATCCATAGATGTACATTTAAATTTATAAGACTTCGATAGTCGGCGAAGGTAGCATAAAGTGCACGCTGAGGTCAGCGAGGGGGTGTGGAGGGGACTTGGGAGGCCTCTGAAAATACAGTTAATGAATATTTAGAAACGTTTTGGGATACTTTTCTTTGTGAATTGTTTTAATTCACACATTTTTTTTAGAGAAATTATACATGGACATATATTACACCCTCAACATGATACTCAACCACGCCAGAACAGGACCGGACTTTCAACGAACGGTGACAAGCGTTGATAAATGACCTGTCCGACAAGGAAATCAAACTAGAATATTCATGACCTGTGTTTTCTGGAACTTCCAAAGTGTTCTTTACTGTGACAATCTCGCACGTAAACGGACGGCAAAATCATTAATGTGCTGTAATTAGCTTAACAAGTACCCCCAAGATATTGAACAGCAGAGAGTGGAAATATTGAACAGAATAGGTACCTGTGTCCACAAGATAACGCGAGGACTCTCGTGTCTTCAGTTAGTCGAGTCAGTCTGGAATGTCTAGTCAAACCCACCGCACTAACCAGACCTTGTTCCATACCAAAGTCACTTATTACTGTCTGCAAAATTCGTTGAGCAGATAACAATTCTGGGATTTGACTGATTGACAAAGCACATGGATAATTCATGGAAGTGTGCAAGAGTTGGGTTTACGCAAAGCCATTTCAAGGTGGGTGCTATGAATTTTAAATGCAAATCAGGAAGCTGAAAGAGCTAAAATTTCTCAGAAGCTTCTGAATCGCTTCGAAGATGAACGAGAATCACTTGTATCACTTGTATTGCGCTTTCTGGTATGTGATGAAACATGGTTCGACCACTGTACGCCTAAAACGAAAGGTAAAGTGTAGAGTGGCGCGCAAAATTGGAAACAAATTTGGTGAAAGCGAAAACCATTTCGTTTACTGGTAAGGTGTTCATGACCGAACTTTGAGATGACGAAAGCTTTACGTACGTCGAGTTTCTATCTCAACGTCCGGCTCCATGGCTAAATGGTTATCGTGCTGGCCTTTGGTTACATGGGTCGCGGGTTCGATTCCCGGCAGGGTCGGGAATTTTAACCATAATTGGTTAATTTCGCTGACACTGGGGCTGGGTGTATGTGTCGTCTTCATCATCATTTTATCCTCATCACGACGCGCAGGTCACCTACGGGTGTCAAATCAAAAGACCTGCATCTGGCGAGCCCAACTTGTCCTCGGACACTCCCGGCAGTAAAAGCCATACGCCATTTCATTTCTTTTCTACCTCAACGACAAACTGGCAACTCTTCGTACTCCTGTGAACACTTAGGCAAACTTATATTTGCCTATCGTTCCTAAAAACGTAACATTCTTATTATTCTTCCTCACCATATGGCTTAGCCCGACAGTACTACTCTTAAAAGTCCCAAATTGTAAGAAATGCACTGGACAGTTCTGGATCGCCCCCACTACAAT
The DNA here is from genome assembly GCF_040414725.1 of Anabrus simplex. Classification (NCBI taxonomy): domain Eukaryota; kingdom Metazoa; phylum Arthropoda; class Insecta; order Orthoptera; family Tettigoniidae; genus Anabrus; species Anabrus simplex. The sequence goes on from NC_090266.1 coordinate 307,815,506, forward strand.
CCAGATTTATCACCATGTGAAGAAAGTTTCTAGCTACGAACAGGTAAGGTAATTCCGGTAGAGTTGCCGCACTTTTTATGTCTTTTGTTATATCTCGGTATATTTACTTTAAAAATTGTTGCAAATTCATCGAGCATAATTTGAAAACATGTACATTTGATCAGAGATGAACAAAATATTGGTAATTGAAAGTAAATGGGAAAAAGGAGGGAACAAAGATATTGTTGCATCAGCGGCGTCTCTCCCTGGATCCCGGTACAGATGCCGACGTTGCTCGAGAGAGATGCCGCAAGTAAAATAATTAATGACAAAATCAAATTTAAGCCAATTTCTTCATCTCTAATATAACCGAACTCTAGAACGTACTACAAGACAATTATATCCATATAATATAATCATTCAATGGTAAAAGAATCTATCTGATAATTTACAACATTAAAATAATCATACTTTAATTTCGATTTACTATGAATGTGCATGTGCAATGGAGTCTTCACTGTATTATATAAAACCCCACGGCACTTAACGCCCTTGAAATGGCTCTGGCCTGCCCAGCAACCGCTGCTCAACTCGAAGGCCTGCAGATTACGAGGGGCCATATGGTCAGCACGACGCATCCTCTCGGCCGTTATTCTGGACTTCCGAGACCGGGGCTGCCATCTCACCGTCAGATAACTCCTGAATTCTAATCACGTAGGCTGAGTGGACCTCGAACCAGCCCTCAGGCCGAGAGAAAAATCCCTGACCTGGCCGGAAATCCAACCTCCGGGCGAGAGGCAGGTACGCTATCCCTACACCACGGGGCCGTCGTGTTATATAAAGGATACATCAAAATCATAATGAATATAATTCTGTCCTGACACAGTAATTTGAAAACATGTCTAAGGCAGGGTTATTGAATCAAAAACTGATGTTTATCCTCTTACACGTTTTTACAGATTGTTTCTTAAAACTTTGTTCTCTAGCAATCTTGCTGCAACAGTCGTTATATGTGGAGCAAGATTCATGCAGCCACTGTTTGTAACTCAAACACTAGATACAGTCATCCTTTTTTGAATATCATTTTGACTTCGGTGATTATTGAAGTAGCTATACCTGCTGGACCCAGAGAGCCTTTTTCCAGATTTCCTGACTGCATTCTAAGTTTCAGTGTTCGTTCCGGAATTCTGTAGTATGGTTCTGCCTCCCTGACCAGTATTTTCTTGGCTTTCAGTCTTTTAGCAGCCTCTCGTAAATTTTCCTCTGTCCATTGAGGTCTTTTAACAGTGGCCTTACTTTTAAACTGAGCAGGCATGTCGCAAAATTTTATTTCTGAAAATAATAAAATTTTATATAATAAAATAATGTTACCAATGAAATCAGTAAAAATAGATTATGTATATTAAGAATTGTGAGACGATATTCGAATAAAATACCGGTGCACTCTGAATAGTATTGAATGTTTCCAGATCGCTTGTAGAATCTGATAGCAATGAGGCATCTCAGCTGGATTGTTGTGCGGCAACTATCCCAACTATCAGGGAGAGACGCCGCAGCCTCCTGTTGTCATACCTCAAGGATATCATGGCCCAAAATTAGCTTGATGCTTGTTGTTTAAAGGGGCCTAACATCGAAGGTCATCGGCCCCAAAATTAGCTTACTCGCAACTACAGTTATGCTTCTGACTTCTACTGTACTAAAAACGTCTGATTTAAACATTTGAAGCCAACTTAATATGCAATAAATTAACACGCGGAAAAACTTTGTCAGGAGGAAACATGTACTCGCCTCAAGATATCGGCTATAATTGGCGTAATATACGAGCAAATTTCGTCACACTCGCAGACAGTAGTTCTTCCTTAGAAACTGAAAAACCGCACATATTGCCATCTAGCTGTAACGATGGGAACCTTTAGCTACAGTGTATGCGGCATCTCTACCGGAGCGGCATCTGTCCCAGATTTACCTTAGGCTACAAGACTTCATCTGCAATTGGCTACGTACGCATCCAAAATCATTTTAAGAAGAAGGAATTAATAAACTGCCAGTACAATGGAAATAATGTGTAGACGTTAGTAGAGGCTATGTAGAAAAGAAATTGCAGACATAAAATTTGTAATTTGGATACATATTAATCGAATGAATTGTCAGGCCTAAACAAAGTATTTCATAATTAATCAACCATCGTATTATATGGATCGATTGAAATCATAGTTCCTATGTAAGTTGCACTTGTTCTTCACAGACATATTATTTTTGTTCCTTCATCATAATCCTAGACACGGGCATACCCCTTTTAATAGCGTTAGGGTTCTTACAATGTTGTAGGCGTAAAAGTTTGTCACCTCTAAATTTCGTAAGTAATTCTGTTCAGCAGGACCACACTAAAGCCCGTGAGTCCCGGGAGTGAACTCATTTTCACCGACCAGAGTAGTTCCAACGCATTAAAGTGTAGCCAGGTGACACGTGATTTCCAGTCTCACCATCAGCCACCCCTAACTAGACTTCTCTCATATATCATTTCAATTATATTAAAATTCTGTATAGTAACTTTCTCAAGACCATGGGTACTTACTACTCAAGGGAACTTTATTTTCTTTCAAACGAGTTCAGTGAACAAAGAACAAGCGTTGATCGGGAGTCAAAGACATGGGTGCTGACAACATGAGGTTCTGCTTTCCGAACACACTGTACATCTTAAATACATGCCATACAGATCTAGCACCTTCATTGATTATTTCCTTATATTTAGTGGTCAGTAGTCGAAAGAGTTTTGAGAATTTAGTAATTGGTGTCAGTGCGAACTCAATATTAAATTTCGACTAAGTATCGGCAATTAACCCGTCGTTGTACGATATATTTCTTTTTTTGTGTGTTTGCTGAGCTTTGCGCTTGTAAGCTTCAAAATTAAACTTGCGTTTAGCATGTTACATTTACAAATAATTCTAACCTGAAGCTAATACCTTCACACTCGTATGTGATGTGGCTTATGATTATGGAATATATATACAATTAGTTTTTAGTGGATGTTGACCGAGTAGACTAGGCGTCTGCTTAACAGCAGCTAGTTTCACTAGCCTTGCAGCTCTACATTCGGGAGGTGGAGGTGCTGGTTCGCACCGTCGTCTGTCCTGAGAATGATTTTCTGTGATTTTCCATTCCCTTGTACAAATGCCGGGAGAGATATTTTATGAATCACGACCGTTAACCCCTTGCCTTCTCCGCATCTCAGATCACCTCTACAAATCTCCTTGGCCTGGCTAAGAGCCCCCTACCCCACAAAACCGTACGGTACCTCTTCAGGGTACGGAATAAAAGCTTGCTGAAAAAGATGTGGATATTATTCTAAGCATGTAACATTCAAAGCTCTATCATTACTAACTACAGGCCAGGAGTACGTACTTGCTGGACCGTAGGTGTGTAACGTCGTTGAAGTTGACGCCGGAGGTACTCCTGAAGCCTGCGTTAAATAAACGTAGGATAACATAAATCATAAAACTTCGGTCGATGTTTTCGAGAAGTTGAAAACAGAACGTCAACACAGCTGTGATTTCCCCAAGTCGCCCTCCCCTCCAAGGCTGTGTCATTTTCTGGGTCAATGTGTCTCGTGTCCAGTGCACTGCGACCTGAAGACGGGAACGAGCTCTGATTAAAGGTGAAATGGCCTTATCAGATCATGAATAGTCTCTTCTATATAACCGACAGAGATTCTATTCAATATTAACGACATGAGTGAAAATTCAAAAGAACAGAGGAAGTAGACAATTTGTAGAAAAATAACACAGATAGGCCTGTGTGCTGAAATATCATTCTGCAAATTTCTTGGAGTATTTTACATTCATATTTTACCAGTTCATCTAGTATTAGTTTCAAAGTCCACCAACCGTTTTCAAGAACTGCATTGGCGTGTTCTGATGGACCACTCTGTCATTTTTCGTGGCCTATGAACCTGCATGTCTTTGCTTTCGCTCATATAACTACTACCATGTGTCTGAGAATTTCTGCAGAATTTGGTTCGAATATTCCCGTTCACTTACCCTGAAATGACTAATGACTAAGTGACATGAAGTACCTATTAATCAGGAGGACGAAACCCCATTACATGCCCGTGTTAAAGACATCAGGGAAGAAAACATCGCATCTCCAAATTCGTTCCAAACTCCCCCAGTTCTGAGAAGGTAGATAAATGCTTCCGAGGGCAGTAGCACAAATACTAGCTTCTCGCGAAGGCGATCGCGATTCGAATCCCTGTGAAATTATTGGAATGAAAACTTACGACAATACGGTTCGCCTTCCACGTAAACTTGCAGGTGATGTAGATACAAGCTAGTTTTTCACTGCTTCATCTCACGACCTCTAGACCGCACATCACTGCAGTCACGCACTCCCAACATCTATGGTAAGAATGCAAGACGGGCAGAAAAAATGTCACATATTAATGTGCGTAGTGTGATATTCCTGGGAGCAAAGGCGGTCGGGCATAGAGGTAACCACTCTATCCACTCTACTTCACTTCTCCAAGGTATTTCTTGGCTGATACGGAGGTGTCATTGCTTTCGCTTTACATCACATTTCCCTTTCTTGCAGTTACTTCGTTTCCATCTTCCTGTTTTAATCACAAATTCACACGCCACTATCACACAGTAATCAAAACTAAAATAAATGCTCGAGAATGATTACCTCAATGTACCTTTGCGCTGGAAGCAACAACAACTCTTCACTACCAATGCGGAACCGCTCATGTAAGGATATAACGTCTTAAGATTGTTATCGCCGTTCTGTTCGGAATAAATGGCTCGCTCGAGTCGCGGGAAGAAACTTTTCCCTTGATTTGCCTCAGTGTCGGCTTCGCTGATTTATGACAATGGTGTAGCCATGAAAGGCGATAAAAACATAAGAAAGGAATAGGATTACTTACACTCCAATGAGAATGTGAAGCTACTGAACTTGGAACAAACTACGGGAACATAATTTTTGGACTTTCAGACATATATAAGCGATCATTCATATCCCTTTTACATGAAGAAGTTAAAGTTTTATTTGTGTGGACTCGAAGGAAAGGGCAAAAAGTGCTAGGTAGAGAATATTACTTTCCATAACCATGTCAGTGTCAAACTCACTAAGCGAAGTTGAGTTGGAAATAAGTGAACGGAATGGAAGGAGAATCAGCATGCTGACATAACGGGAATACCTACCTACATACATACTGTACATACATATTCGGACACGTGGAACAATTAAGTGGGCATTTTCCCTATCTGTATAAATTAAGGGATAAAATCTCAGCACTATCAATCTATCAATCGGCATTTAGGCATGTCAATGGCTCATTACAAAGTCACTTCCAAGACAATATTTTAGCAATCATGGTGCAATTGCCCCTTAGAGCCTTGGCCATCCAAGAGGACTGCTGCCCAGCCACGCGGTCGGCAAACACCACAGTGCCACGTGGCCAGTGTAACAACTTCCTCAGCCATGTTGCTTGGCTTTCTTGACTGAGTTCTCTGACTTTCGTATCAGGCAGTTCCTCATATGGTTTCACAAGGCTGAGTGTCCGGCTCCATGGCTAAATGGTTAGCGTGCTGCTCTTTGGCCACAGGGGTTCCGGGTTCGATTCCCGGCAGGGTCGGGAATTTTAACCATAATTGGTTATTTCCCCTGGCAGGGGGAATGGGTGTATGTGTCGTCTTCACCATCATTTCATCCTCATCACAACGCGCAGGTCGCCTACAGGAGTCAAATCAAAATACCTGCCCTCCACACGAGAAAAAATAAGGCTGAGTGAACACAATTTCAGCCCTCAGCCCGAAAGTATAATCCCTGTACTTGCCGGGAATCGAACCCAGTGCCTTGAGGTAAGAGGCAGATATGCTGTCCCTATATCACAAGGCCTCCAGAAATTAACCGTTAAAAATACTGGTGTAGCTAACTTAACTTTTAGAGCATACCTGAACAATCTGCAACTGACATCAAATAAATTATATACAAGGCCTATCGATTGCTTGCAGACCATCTTGGGGTATTAACTCGGACGTTATACGAGTAATTTATTAGTTTATTACACAGCCTGCGTTACACTAATTTTGTACTGTGTTTCGACTTTTCGAAGTATTTTGGAAAGGAAATGGGCTGAGGTTAAACTGCTACAGATTCAAAGGGGTTTTGCTCTTCGAATCTTACAGGCCTACCGTACAACATCTACCGAAGCTGCTATGTTAATTGCGGGAATTGAGTCATTATTTCTAACTGGAATCGGTATAGCTGAATTGACTCTGTGTAGGAAAAAAGTATCACTTCTAAAAGTTTTTACTGTTGTTGAGAGAAAGTGTCATTTTCTGCAGTCTATCCATCCTAGCTATTACAAGAAACTTCTTTGCAACAATTGCGCACATTTTCATGACTGTATCATATACACAGACGACTCGCGCATACTTCATACTAATGGAATTCACAAAGTTGGATGTGTCTATGTAGTCTGTCAGGATGGTGTTGAAATTGCTTCAGCCCAGTATAGACTTTGAAATAGCTGCTCAGTTTTCCAGGCTGAACTCGGGGCCATAAAGAAAGCAGTGCTGTGGTTTAAAAATATCAACAAGAATGTGAAGATACTTATTGATTCGCAAGCAGCGTTTAGCTCCATTAACAACAAGTACAATATGAATCCGATAGCCGCTAGTACAAGAAGAGAAGCTGAAGAATATCCTCACATCTGTATATCTTGGATTCGTTGTCCTACAGGATTTGATGGAAATGAAAGAGCAGATTCTTAAGCGAAATTTGCCGCCACATCAAACATCGGAAACACATATGATGAACCTACAGTGTGCTTTGGTAAGCGACAAATCAAGAAATATATTATACATCAATGGAACAATAGCTGGACTTCTAGCTGGAAATGATTTGTTGCAAGAGAACTATTCTTCCCCGAAGTTGAAGATCAGAGTAAAGTATTAGTGCCTAACTTTTTTCCTAACGCAATTTCTATCGGGACATAGAAGATTTAAACCTTACCTTGAGCGAATTAAAATACAAATTACAGATGGATATTAATGCTTTTGTGGTTCTGCTCAGACAGTGGATCATCTACTTTTCTCTTGCCCCATGTTTGGAATGAAAAGATTTATGTTTGAGTACTTCCTGAACAGTTGCGATCTTGTATTTTGTAAACCATTGCGTGATATTTTCAAGAAGCCCTGTTGTTATAAGCAATTCTTAACATTCATTCAGCACATCTTTATCAAACTGAACTCTTAATCTTTTGTTTTTAAATATGTTAAGATTATAAACTACAGCCCAAATGTACTCTTGTGAAATAGGGCTCCATGCACTGGATATTCAATAATAATAATAATGATAATATCATTATCAAGTGCGTACAGGGAAACGTGCTACATATATATTTTAAACATTGAATAAATACAAAATAAATATTAATAATTACTTTCACTAGAAATTATAAAATCATAATGAGCTACTACTAATCAAGCTTCCGCAGATTCATCTGAAGTACGTAAGTACTGAAATAGTACCGCATATTATCAAATCATGGACATACCTACGGTGGCCAGAAATAGTGTACACGACACACAGAATAACACGGATTATTACCGCACCTTTTCAACACATAGAGTACTGTACGGCCAGGACGTCACAATCTCTCCTAAGCGCGTTTTCATCAACGTGGGTTAAATTTCCTCTAACCCTGTGTTTGTTAACTTAGTGTTAATATGTTAACACATTCACGCGTTTCACCGAGCTATTTCGGCGGAGGGTTAACTAACACCGCATGAACCCTCGCCGGAAACAGCTGCCGCACCAATCAAGGAGGCAGTGACTAAAAATCGGATATTATGAACACACTTCTTGCGTGGTTCTTTCGTTTATTTCTTGAGCGGTATTTCGTTTTCTTCCGCAGTTCCGTCATAGATATTCTTTCTTGATCGTGACAGAACTGACTGCAGTAATCGAAAAATTGAAGTAGTTCAGAAGAGAAACAGGGGCACGATTTTTTCTTCTTTAGAAAAAGCATGACTTATTGAATTATCCACCAAGTACCAAAGCATTATACAATGCAAGAAGACCAACGGTGTAAAATTAAAACAAAAGGAGGGCCCATGGAAAAAAAGTAACAGGGGAATTTAGTAGGGTTGCCCACGTTACACGCCATCTTGCAACTATATAACGAATTTTGAGGTTAGAATCACTGGTTACTTGACAATTGAGAGAAATATAACCCTTGTTGACTCCGACCATAACATGAAACGATCCTGGCATAAAACCTTAATGCAATCAATACCTTTAATGTAGTAGAGAGAGGCTTGTTTCGATCAGTCGTGTATTATAGTCTCTAGCGAATTTCATCGACGACTTTACTGACGACGGTTTTTGACACAATATACCTCAGATGATATAGATGTTGATTCCCATAGGGAACCTGAAATATTTGTCCGGAATGAGTAAATTTATAATACCAATACAAATGGTCCGTTATTGGACATTATAAATTTTCCAGCTAACTCATTCCTGGTTGAAAGCGTTTCGCCCCCGTGTGCTAAATTGGGCTGAGTTAGCTGGAAAATTTAGTGTGTCCAATAACGGACCATATATATTGGTATTATAAATTTACTCATTCGGGACAAATATTTCAGGTTCCCTATGGGAATCAACATCTATATCATCTGATGGCCAAGCAGGCATCAATTTTTGGTAATGAGACAAAATCTCTCATAGTGCATTGGCACTGCCGGTGGCTCCAGGTGGCCTACGCAGTGGCCTCCACGGTATGCTCTAGCCATGTGTCTTGGTGGGTATGCTGAGTACCAACTGATCAGCCCAACTTAGCACACGGGGGCGAAACGCTGGCAACCAGGATTGAGTTAGCTGGAAAATTGATAATGTCCTATAACGGACCATTTGTATTAGTCTATTCCTCTTTAGGAATTGTTACTCAGATAGATTTTGAAAGTCGTTCCTTCTTATTACAGGCCTATTTCTCTTAAGAACGCCATTTAACAGCTCTAAATAAAGCAACTCTGCATCAAAAGCATGATTCACAGCCGCCATTTTGCTTTCAACCTCGAATTAACAGTGTAACCCTAGTGAAATGAGGGGTTAACTTAACTGCGGCCTTAACCTACAGTTAAAACTAACCCTTCTTTATGAAACAGAATGAATAGTCAAATTCAGAGTTAAAACTGTATAACTCGCGGTTAAGGTTTAACCCACGTTAATGAAACCGGCCTCTAGAAAGGAAAATGTAGCTAGAATTAAAATATTCAGCGAATTATAGTGTTACGTGGAAATAATAATACTTTCCAATAAAAAGAATTATAATACTGTTAAAAGTATGATTATATTTAACTTCAAGTGTTGTAAATATCAATTTGTTTCATGATATAAATGTGCTGTAAAACACCTATCTACTCGTGTCACTGACACAAATGCGCCTGCTAAAAGGATGACGAGAAGTTAAACAACTGTCAACGGCCCCTGTTTCATTTGACATTTTAAAATGCTTTCACATATGTTATTGGAACACACACACAGTAACAACTGAATATTATACCTGCAGATGGCAGATGAAACACGAACTTCTTCTAAATTTCAAATGTTACATCAACGAGTAAATAGCGTAATCTAACATCTGCATGCTCCAGCGCAGGAGAATGACTGAACGGTAAAATATGTGGAAGTTACAAGGATCTCTATCACCTCCTCGTATGATGAGATATATCAGCCTGGGTGAAATTATAAAAATCATTAGACTATTGCGGCATTATATGCGAAGTAGTAATTTATGTGGTCGTAGAATGCATCCACTGCATCCCCTGCCTGCCGTAAGAGGCGACTAGAAGGGCTCGAGCTTCGAGACCGCGGATGTCGACCCTGGGCCCCCTGTCTGAGTCTCGCATTGTTTTAACTTACTTGTGACAAGCTCATTGCTTTCATTTTTCCCATCAGTCTTCACTCGGTCAACTCTTGTAACCTTCCGACGCCGACGGTGCTCGGTTTGCGGGGCCCAAGTAGTCTTTCAGTATGACCCCTTAGGGCCGGTATTATAATGAGGGTTTAAACTGAAGATTGAGTTAAACTGTAACTTGAGTTTAAACCGATGTTGAGTCTTATAATGGCCGGCCTAATTTAAAATGAGGTTAAGAAGGAAATATACGATCTTGGTAGCAGTGACTTGCGAGAAAAGACGACTGTCGATAATGTTTTGCAGTGACTTGCAAGAAAAGATGACTATCGTTTCTGTTTTGTTAACTTCTTGTACATAAAATGGCGGATAAAAGCAATAAACGTTGTCCTAATTTTACTTGTAAGGAAATAGAATTGCTTATGCAATTAGTACAGAAATATTTATATAGTCCATGAAACAGTGGCCTTATGAATTCCTCCGAAATCTCCCATTTTAATAAACATACTACGGAAGGCATAAAACCGCAATACTATTAGTAGCTGACTGAGGGGTTCTACAGGATGATTTTTTGAAATAGAAGGGAGTTACTTTATTTTCTAAACTTAACACTTTTGACATTCAAACAGTTCAAAAAGTCATTTTTACATTCTTACCTTTTCGTTGCATGTTTTATTCGAGCACCAATTTGCTGAAATAAGGTTATGACAGTCTGTTTTGTAAGCCTAAACCTATTTAAAAACTATATTTCATTCCATATATGAACGTGACGTCCCCTTGCTCGGAAAACTCGTAGTGCCCCTGGTCGTTCAATAATTCGAAACACTACTTCGTCATAGCTCAGTATTTCTTCAAACACCTCAAAAATATCTTCGAGATCCATTCGTTCTGTCATGTTGTAAGGTTATGTATTCTTAAACTTCAGTTTAAACGGTAGATGAGTGGTAGTAAAATTAATATTTTGTTAAACTTAACAATGGTTCATGTTTGTGGGTTACTGTAGTCACGTCCTAGTTCGTGAACCATGGGCAACGGCTGAGTGGCCTAGTAAGTGGTCCTGAGAGTCGGGATACCAGTTGCTATGGAATGGGAGTGGGCATCTCGGACATATTCTGAGTCGTGGCCCTCCTTGTGCTCAGGCGGCTAGGACTACACAATTCACCGGTGGTCCATAACCCGTTAGAGGAGAGATCCTCACTTGGACTATGTGCAAGTAGGGCAGCATCCTGCTTCATGAATTTACCGAGCTCAGAACACTTTAAGCAAGCCTCGGACCTATGGGAGTAATGGAGTCCCACTCCCATTTGACAGGCGAGGGACTCCTTGGAAACAACTTGGCGAACGAAATGGAATTCGATGGGGAGCTATCAATATTAATGGGGCTTATGGAAGAAAGAAGGTAGAACTTGCTGAGTCAGCAAAGAGGATGCATCTGGATGTGCTAGGAGTAAGTGATATTCGGGTAAGGGGAGATAAGGAGGAAGAGATAGGAGATTATAAAGTGTACTTGACGGGTGTTAGGAAGGGAAGGGCAGAGTCTGGGGTAGGGCTCTTTATCAGGAATACCATTGCACGCAACATAGTTTCTGTTAGGCACGTAAGTGAGCGAATGATGTGGGTAGATTTGTCAGTGGGAGGAATTAGGACAAGAATTGTGTCCGTGTATTCACCATATGAGGGTGCAGATGAGGATGAAGTTGACAAGTTTTATGAAGCATTGAGTGACATCGTGGTCAGGGTCAACAGCAAGGATAGAATAGTGCTAATGGGCGATTTCAATGCGAGAGTTGGGAATAGAACTGAAGGATACGAAAGGGTGATTGGTAAATGTGGGGAAGATATGGAAGCTAATGGGAATGGGAAGCGTTTGCTGGACTTCTGTGCTAGTATGGGTTTAGCTGTTACGAACACATTCTTCAAGCATAAGGCTATTCACCGCTTCACATGGGAGGCTAGGGGTACCAGATCCATAATAGACTATATCTTAACAGACTTTGAATTCAGGAAATCTTTTAGGAATGTACGAGTTTTTCGGGGATTTTTCGATGATACAGACCATTATTTGATCTGTAGTGAACTAAGTATCTCTAGGCCTAGGGTAGAGAAAGCGAAATCTGTCTGCAAACGAATAAGGGTAGAAAATCTCCAGGACGAGGAAATTAGACAGAAGTACATGGATATGATTAGTGAGAAGTTTCGAACAGTAGACGGTAAGCAGGTTCAGGATATAGAAAGTGAATGGGTGGCATACAGGAATGCTGTAGTAGAAACAGCAAGGGAATGCCTAGGAACAACTGTGTGTAAAGATGGGAAAAGGCGAACATCTTGGTGGAATGATGAAGTGAGAGCAGCCTGTAAACGTAAAAAGAAGGCTTATCAGAAATGGCTCCAAACAAGGGCCGAGGCAGACAGGGATTTGTACGTGGATGAAAGAAACAGAGCGAAACAAATAGTTGTTGAATTCAAAAAGAAGTCATGGGAAGATTTTGGTAATAACCTGAAAAGGCTAGGTCAAGCAGCAGGGAAACCTTTCTGGACAGTAATAAAGAATCTTAGGAAGGGAGCGAAAAAGGAAATGAACAGTGTTTTGAGTAATTCAGGTGAACTCATAACAGATCCCAGGGAATCACTGGAGAGGTGGAGGGAATATTTTGAACATCTTCTCAATGTAAAAGGGAATCATCATGGTGGTGTTGCGAACAGTCAAGCTCATGGGGAGGAGGAAAATGATGTTGGTGAAATTATGCTTGAGGAAGTGGAAAGGATAGTAAATAAACTCCATTGTCATAAGGCAGCAGGAATAGATGAAATTAGACCTGAAATGGTGAAGTATAGTGGGAAGGCAGGGATGAAATGGCTTCATAGAGTAGTCAAATTAGCGTGGAGTGTTGGTAAGGTACCTTCAGATTGGACAAAAGCAGTAATTGCACCTATCTATAAGCAAGGGAACAGGAAGGATTGCAACAACTATCGAGGTATCTCATTGATTAGTATACCAGGCAAAGTATTCACAGGCATCTTGGAAGGGAGGGTGCGTTCAGTCGTTGAGAGGAAGTTGGATGAAAACCAGTGTGGTTTCAGACCACAGAGAGGCTGTCAGGATCAGATTTTCAGTATGCGCCAGGTAATTGAAAAATGCTACGAGAGGAATAGGCAGTTGTGTTTATGTTTGTAGATCTAGAGAAAGCATATGACAGGGTACCGAGGGAAAAGATGTTCGCCATACTGGAGGACTATGGAATTAAAGGTAGATTATTAAAATCAATCAAAGGCATTTATGTTGACAATTGGGCTTCAGTGAGAATTGATGGTAGAATGAGTTCTTGGTTCAGGGTACTTACAGGAGTTAGACAAGGCTGTAATCTTTCACCTTTGCTGTTTGTAGTTTACATGGATCATATGCTGAAAGGTATAAAATGGCAGGGAGGGATTCAGTTAGGTGGAAATGTAGTAAGCAGCCTGGCCTATGCTGACGACTTGGTCTTAATGGCAGACTGTGCCGAAAGCCTGCAGTCTAACATCTTGGAACTAGAAAATAGGTGCAATGAGTATGGTATGAAAATTAGCCTCTCGAAGACTAAATTGATGTCAGTAGGTAAGAAATCCAATAGAATTGAATGTCAGATTGGTGATACAAAGCTAGAACAGGTCGATAATTTCAAGTATTTAGGTTGTGTGTTTTCCCAGGATGGTAATATAGTAAGTGAGATTGAATCAAGGTGTAGTAAAGCTAATGCAGTGAGCTCGCAGTTGCGATCAGCAGTATTCTGTAAGAAGGAAGTCAGCTCCCAGACGAAACTATCTTTACATCGGTCTGTTTTCAGACCAACTTTGCTTTATGGGAGCGAAAGCTGGGTGGACTCAGGATATCTTATTCATAAGTTAGAAGTAACAGACATGAAAGTAGCAAGAATGATTGCTGGTACAAACAGGTGGGAACAATGGCAGGAGGGAACTCGGAATGAGGAGATAAAGGCTAATTTAGGAATGAACTCGATGGATGAAGCTGTACGCATAAATCGGCTTCGGTGTTGGGGTCATGTGAGGCGAATGGAGGAGGATAGGTTACCTAGGAGAATAATGGACTCTGTTATGGAGGGTAAGAGAAGTAGAGGGAGACCAAGACGACGATGGTTAGACTCTGTTTCTAACGATTTAAAGATAAGAGGTATAGAACTAAATGAGGCCACAACACTAGTTGGAAATCGAGGATTGTGGCGACGTTTAGTAAATTCTCAGAGGCTTGCAGACTGAACGCTGAAAGGCATAACAGTCTATAATGATAATGTATGTATGTATGTATGTATGTTAAACTTAACATTAAGTTTTATAATACACGACTAACAGATAAACCGAAGTTTAAACTGAACCAACAGTTTAAACCTCTATTATAATACCGGCCCTTAATGACCCTCCCTTTCCTTTTCTCCATACCTTCATAATGTCGAACCTCTTCTTTTCTCCCTTCCGTTTAGAGTTCCATTTGAGCAATTTCCAGGCCACTCGTAATTTACTGATGAAATTTTTGGACACCGAAAGATCTTTACCGCTTCCCCCTTCAACGGGATAAAGAAGATTACAAGGGTATCGACATTTGAATATCACCGATTAAAATGTATCATAAGATCTGCCGGATATCCAGCTGTACTTTCCCCGAACAGCGAACATTACCGAGTAAATTGGGTATGCGTTACGGCAGTAAACTTGAGTTCGGTAGGTGGTGGGTTCGAGCTCTGCCATTGGCAGCCTGAAGATGGCTTTCTTTGGTTTCTCATTTTCACGCCACGTCAATGCCGGATGGTATCTTAATCAAGACCCAGGTGGCTTCCTTTCAAGCCGGAGCCCTTTCCTATCCCACTGTCACCAAAATCTGTGTTTTAGTGCGGCGTTTAACTCTGGCAAAGAAAAACAAACACCACCACTGCCGTTAGTTTTCCCCATATATACCCAACCTCTATATCATTAAACACTGGTCTGTGGTATCGAAGGCCGGCCACCTCTAGTTGTTTCTTTGTTTATTGTAAGGAATTATTACGGGTTAAGTAATCATGTACTTAACATGGTAAAATGTTCTGATTTCACTTCTTGCGCCCCGAAACAAGTGTGGAAGTCTCTTTGTTTTTGTTTGGTGAAGGGACAAACTGTAGGAATACTTTACTTTCAGCGAAGAATTTGCTCTCCTTCCTCAGAAGTGAACCATGACATTTTTTTTATTTTTTTATTTTTTTTGCTAGGGGCTTGACATCGCACAACTATTCTAGTAACGACGATACGTTACAATTAAATTTCACCATTGCTCTACTGACGAAATAGTAGCATTATTCCTCTCCAGCACTATGTGCCATTGCATCGGGAGAAGTAGTTTATGAACAAACGTACAACAGACATTCTCCTTAACAAATGCTGCATAGTGAATTTTCTGGTGACGATTAAGGATACCTTTTGAGCAACTAGACAATATAGTAATCAAGAGGAAACTAAATACACGGAGTAAAACGTGGAAATGAATAACGAAAACGCTTGTATCAAGTAATAGTGTCTATGGAAGTAAATTATTGCAATGCCAGTGATATGTGTTTTCAAAGATAGTTATGGTAAAAGTTTTAGACTTAACCTCATCATTGAATACTATTCCTTCTGGTTTTGATAAATATGTTATTTGATCTAGATATGAGTACTACAGCCGTTGTATACGTTCTAGTTGCAGGTGTAACAACAGCTGTTCCAGGGTCATTCTAGTTACTAAATATTCCAGGATGCAAGTACTGTATGTGACGTCTCAAGTGTTACCAGACAGTTCATTGGTATATACTGGTCAAGGGAGCAGCTCAAAATCTCACAGGAAACTCATGCATACTTGATATACAGTATGTATGGTTGAGTCTTGCCGTGTTTATACAGGATCCATATCTGCTTCTGAATAAGGTGCTGCAATAAAATGCATTTTACTTTCTTATTTTACGTACGTCTCATTCTGTGTATGTACTTTCACGGACCCCCTTAGCACTACAGTACCACCATAAAAAATAGCCTCCTTTACCATAACACTAGAAATAACATTTCTCTGACTTTTAGTAGTGAAGACAGTATACACACATCCTACAGATCTACGCCATGCTCGTAAAAAACTATTACCTGTGGACAGAAAATAGTGAATATATAGCCATGCCGTTCCACATGCATGCTAGCTTCCTACTCACGGTACCACTACATTTGAAGTCGCTGATAACGTAGTGGTGATTGGAGACGGTGTAGAAAATGGCGTGACTGACGTTCCGCTTGCGTCAGTATTCCACGAATGTTACAGAATATCACAGATATGTCTGTATATGCCGTCGAACGCCAGTTAGAGATAAAGTGGCGTTCGATGCTACTTTTCTCATGTCATAGTGATCCTCCGTCTGGATCGCCTTAGGCTTTCTATATCCCTACCTTCCCGATGTTTATGACGTAGAGGTTGCATCCAGTTCATCTCCACTCTTACGTATGTAACACCAAACTGCCGGGCAATGGTTCAAATCCTCCAATCACCGTTACTCACTTGTCCACCTCACCTTTACGTGTCGGCTTCATCGACGTCGAAGATGTCTTCTAGGCATTGTCTTTACTCAGTGATATTTCTCGAAGTTCGTACTCATCCAACAATAATGATTGGATGCGATTGAGATGCCTGGTTCGGTAGCGAAACACGCACATTTCACTGTTTTTTTCTTTTTTCATTTACTTTACATATTCCTCACCTCCTTAGCCACTGTCAGCACCAAGGTGATCTCCGGACTGAGCATTTTTCTAATCTTGTGTGGAGAATGGCTCAGTGCGTTCGACTAAACCGGTGTTGTATATCTTAACAGGAGCGTAATGAATGTGATACGGGCCCATCTGCCAAAATAAAATTTCGGGGCCCCACAATTGAAATGTAAAACCTCTGAATAACTAACATAAACGTAATTATAGCACGTAGACCTAACGCAATATATTCTCTAATCACATGAACAAAATGATTATTCATTATTGTAAGATTATTAAAATATAATGTTTTTAATAGGTTTTATTTTACTGTCACCGTGGTTTTTTTACAAGTTGCTTTACTTCGCACCGACACAAATAGGTCTTATGGCGACGATGGGACAGGAAAGGGCGAGGAGTTGGAAGGAAAACCATCTTCAGAGCTGCCGACAGTGGGGTTGAACCCACTATCTTCCGAATACTGGATACTGGCCGCACTTAAACGACTGCAGCTATCGAGCTCGGTCGTTGTTTAACAGTTAAACTGGTGAATTGCCAACGCAACCGTACACCACTTAGATATTCGTGCTGAAAATTGGTTTCATTTTTTAGCAGGGGCCGATGACCTTAGATGTTAGGCCCCTTTAAACAACAAGCATCATCATCGTTTTAGTAACTACAGAACTATACTCTGTAACCGATATTAAAGTCACGTTTATTATGATTTATTCGATTATAACCCAGAAAATATACGAAGAAAATTAAATCAACGACTGTTCATATAAAGTTAACGTATCCACAAAGACGCATACGAGATGTTGTCAGTTGGTACAATTATTTTATTCACATCTATTTACAAATTAAACACACACATAACCTTAATCACTGCTGACACAACAAACCACTTCACTTCGAGAATATCAACAAAGCCTCCATTTAAAACAACTGCCAATCACTGCACATGCAGATTAAAACCTTAACACACAGTTGAAACAGATGACTGCGTAAAAGCATGTCACAAGTATAATCTTGCTACACCATAATTCCACTGAACAATAACTCGCTAACCAATAACTCCCTAACCAATAACTAACTGACCAATAATTCTCCGCCACCGTCAAGATCGTCTCCTTTTATATTCGCTGGCCAAGCTTCCAGAGAGATACGTTACAAGAAATATCCTCCTGAAAATTCTTGAGTGCCTAATAAATGGATTGTAATATACAGAATATTCTCAGTCGTTCTCGTCTATTACCATTCTGGAAGTTACAGTGTGTTTCACAATTATGGATTATAAATTATATACAGGTAAGAATAAATTATATTATTTACAGGTATTTACATTAACTGAACTCATGTGAATATTTACGTACAGCACATGTTTCATGACATAACCCCACAAACAGCGCGATCATAACGTAATAATAATAATAATAATAATAATAATAATAATAATAATAATAATAATAATAATAATAATAATAATACTAACTGGATGTAACCCTTCATAGACATATGTTCAAGTAATTATTATTATTATTATTATTATTATTATTATTATTATTATTATTATTATTATTATTATTATTATGATAACCATAATCGTAAAACAACAATAATAATAAAAATAATAACCATAATAATAATAATTCGAGCACGATATTTGCGTTAGTTACCCATGGGTGAGAGAATATTGTTTTCAAGTTATATCCATTTATCGTACTTGTGTCGAAGTAAGTAAGTACACAATGTTATTACCTTCACGCAAAGAGAGCTTGTTCGAAACTGAGTTGACTGATTATTACTACATCACATTATTGTTGGAATTATGCACTATTGTCGAATAAATGCGTGAAGAAAGTGAAATGCTAAGACACTGTTTGCCTAGAACGATCTCAGATACACTACAAATCAAGAAAGTATCATTTTGTAAATAAAATATATTTTGGTATCAATTTTTATTGCTGTAAATATTTTAGAACAATTTTTTTTTTGCTATTTGCTTTACGTCACACCGACACAGATATGTCTTATGGCGACGATGGGATAGGAAAGGCCTAGGAATGGGAAGGAAGCGGCCGTAGCCTTAATTAAGGAACAGCCCCAGCATTTGCCTGGTGTGAAAGTGGGAAACCACGGAAAACCATCTTCAGGGCTGCCGACAGTGGGGCTCGAACCCACTATGTCCCGGATGCAAGCTCACACCTGCGTGCTTCTAAACGCACGGCCAACTCGCCCGGTACAATATGTTTCAAAAGAGTAGTAAAATAGTAAACGCGTGCCCTCACACGGAGCTGGTGCACCTTTTTTCAGGTACACCCCCAATGGAGCTGAGTTGCATGTACATTTTTTACCACTTACCAGCCCTCCTGCCATCCATACATCTCTGGCAGTGCCGGGAATCGAACCCAGGTCTCCGAGAACGGCAGCCAACGGTGCTAACCGGTACGCTACGTAGACGGACACTATAAAAATTGAAAAAAGATGGACACTTCCAGTGTGACTGGGACCAAGTGCGAGAAATGATATGAACAACAAGTTTGTTTTGTTTTTGTTTTTTTTCTATTTGCTTTACGTCGCACCAACACAGATAGGTTTTATGGCGACGATGGGACAGGAAAAGCCCAGGAATGGGAAGAAAGCGGCCGTGGCCTGCATTTTCCTGGTGTGAAAATGGGAAACCACGGAAAACCATCTTCAGGGCTGCCGACAGTGGGGTTCGAACCCACTATCTCCCGGATGCGAGCTTAGAGCTGCGCGCCCCTAACCGCACAGCCAACTCGCCCGGTAACAACAAGTTTAAAACCACACCGACTACGCCACGCCCGTTCAGTTCTAATGCTGTCTTACTTTAGAGTACACATTGTTTGCGCCGAATTAAGAACGGCCACCAATCTGAAATTATAGCGTGTCTACATCTGTTGAACACGACGGTAGGCAGGGATATCTGAAAGTCTGAATTTAATCGGAATGTCACTTAAAACTATATGTGTATTACTACTTCACTACTTCTGCCTGTGCTGGAATAGTGGAACCCAGTTAGACCACAATGTCTACTACAGCTTATCTGTAATGGATATTGGGGGTTAAATTACAATTAATGCAGTGCAATAAAACCCGTTAGAAAAATAAAACAGTTTCGACAATATATATTGCTCTGACATTAAGTAATAAATTATTTGTTACAGTCAATAACCAGACAACGAACAACATCATGTGTGGGTATGAATATGGTATGTATTGCGTCTGACTGTAAGCAATAGTTCTAGTATTCCATACCGTTAAAGTCGGCCGTACTAAATTACATACCAGGAAAGCACATATTCACTTAAAGATGCTCATATTGCGTTATGTAGTTATTATTAATATTATTCTTAGTATTACTACTATTTCATTATTTCTTCTTTCCTAATCTGTTGGTTGGTTTTTCCCTCGGATACAGTACCGCCTAAAGTGAAGTGTCCTGCAGCGTGAGACTTTGAGTCGGGGATACATCTGGGGAGGAGGACCAGTATCTCGCCCAGGCGGCCTCACCTGCTATGCTGAACAGGGACCTTGTGCATTATTATTATTATTATTATTATTATTATTATTATTATTATTATTATTATTATTATTATTATTATTATTATTATTATTTATTGTCAGTCATCCTGTTTTCAACTAACATACAGACCTAGCAGCTGCTAGTATATTATTGCACCATGCTCGGAGCACCATCACTACGTAAACAGAAACTTAGCTGACAGTGTGACACAAGAATACTATACACGGCTATGTATGCCACATCTCATGGAACAAACAGGAATTAACTACCTAACTGATGATTTAACTCCTTCCAACCAGGCAGAAATGTTAGCGTCTGGACTGTAAGAACGAAACATGTCAGCAAAATAAATAACGTGGTCCCCATGCTGAAAATGGTAAATTCAGGGCAATAATAGTCTGCGTGTTTTTATTCTGTGAACATAATTCAGAACAATGGAAATTAATCGATTCACAATATTGATTTTAGAGACGCAGTTATAGATATATGGATGGATGGATCAGTTATCTTACCTAGGTTATATTTGTTTCACTCTCAATTAGGGGCGTGAGAGCTGAGTAACATCGTCACTGGCTTATCGTTAAATTCACCTTAGTTCGTATCCTGGCCAAGGCATGTGCAAATAATCACGTGAAAACTACTCCCTTGTAGTAAAACCAGAGGTATCGCGGCTATGATCAAGTTCGCGTACACTAATTTTCTGATATATACTAACTTCAAATTTGCTACACTATTGCCTTTACATCCATCTCTGTCGACGAGGGGGAGCGTTCATTCCTTTTAGCCTGACGTCCTGAGTTCGATTCTCGACTCGTCTCAAGAATTTAGTCTTGGTTTCAGTCAAGCTCATGAGGTCATCTGGGAGCTGTATGAAATGAGATTCAGTGACCGCATGTCATAAGAGCCAAGAAATTCATCTGGACCAAACGTGGTTCGACCGTGTAGCTGACAACTTTCATTCGGGAGATGGTGGGTTCGAAAACCACTCTCGTAGCCCTAAATGTGTTTTTCTATGGCATTTCTATGCTCACATTTGCCATCTTCTTGTCGGTACATTACCCTTTTTTAGAATTTGCTTTACGTCGCACCGACACAGAGAGGTTTTATTGCAGCGATTGGAGAGGAAAGGGCTGGGTGTGGGAAGGAAGCGACTGTGGCCTTAATTAAGGTACTGTCCCAGCATTTGCCTGTTATGAAAATGGGAAACCATGGAAAAGCATCTTCAGGGCTGCCGACAGTGGGATTCAAACCCACTATCTCCCGGATGTAAGCTCACAGCAGCGCGCTCCTAACCGCATGGCTCACTCGCCTGGTGTTACATTACCGGCACGGAGAACAACTCCTGTGCGATCCAATAGCGACACCATGGCGTCCCTGAAACCCGTATGAACACGGTAGTTAGTGGGACATAAAACTAATACCATTATTATTACTACCTAGTAGTCCGACTCGTTGGCTGAATGGTCAGCGTACTGGCCTTCGGTTCAGAGGGTCCCAGGTTCGATTCCCGACCGGGTCGGGGATTTTAACCTTAACTGGTTAATTCCAATGGCCCGGGGGTTGGGTGTTTGTGCTGTCCCCAACATCCCTGCAACTCACACACCACACATAACACTATCCTCCGCCACAATAACACGCAGTTACCTACACATGGCAGATGCCGCCCACCCTCATCGGAGGGTCTGCCTTACAAGGGCTGCACTCGGCTAGAAATAGCCACACGAAATTATTATATACTACCTAGTAGAGCCATTAAGTTCATGGACTGTCCATCTAGTGTCGTTGTGGTGCACTACAGCGGAGAGTTTGCAAAACAGGATGTTGTCGTGACATTTCTTCGCTAGTTCCAGCAAGAGGCAGTTGTGTGCATATAGTATAAATAGAACTACGTTCTCTATTGTGAAGGATAGTTGAATGTCAGCGGCGGGACTTGAGAATGACGTAGTTTCAGCAACAGAAAAATTTCAAGTTCTGCCAAAAGTTAGGCAAATTCGCTAGCGAAACATTTGAGATGATCAGGTCGAAAGCGTCCGGATCACGACGACGGGAAAAAGACGTGAACAGAGAGATCAAAAGACTATGTGATCCTTGAGTTGGCTGTAGTAAGTACATAGGTGTACACTGTGTTGCCTACATGGTAAGCGCCAATCCTAGACGTTATTGCTATGGGTGTACGCCGTGCTGCCTGCACCGTAGGCGCCAGTCCACGAACTTATTGACTGTAGTAGTAAAAGCGCGGTAAACTCGTGTCCTCATCCCGAGGTGGTGCAGCTCTTTTCATGGAGGTGAGCTGCATGAGTCATTTCAACCACATACCAACCCTCCTGACATTCTTAAATTTTCGGCAGTATCGGGAATCGAACCCGGGCGCCCGAGGACGGCAGCTAATAACACTAACCGTTACGCTACGGAGGCGGACGACTGTAGTAATATAAACAACTATTGACTACTAATTAAGAAAATATTCCGGATATTAACAAGTTATAGTTGAATGAAATCGATATAAATTGGAAAAATATTAAGCATGCTTGCAGATTTACGTGAACATAGCCACACGGTGGCCAGTGTCACGTGGAATTTGATGCACATGGACGTGAGTTTATTTCGAGAATTCCATTAATATTGGCCAAAGTCGAATTAAGACAGCAGGGTAAGTTAACTATCACGCCCCACTTGACAGATTTACGGCAAACGGAATTAAAAATTAAAATTGAGGCGTGAGAGGGCGAATATCAGAATAATACTTGGGAAATAGACTTCTTGAAGGGCGTGATAGTCGAGTGACATAGTCACTAGATTTTCACCAAGGTGGGTACGGTCTGAATCTCGGTCAATGGATATGAGATTTTTAAAAATGAAAGTCAGGTTTTCTAGTTCAGATTTCACGTTAACATGTATGTCCTGTTGTTATGATATCAACAGCCACGTAACACTACGAGCTTTTTTTAACTTCTTGAGTGGAAAAACACCTTTTACTAGTAGAAGTAGTAGTAGCTGTAATTGTAATTGTTGTTGTTATACGAACACTTATCATGAGGAAGTTTTCCACTTGCACACTTAACAATACCAGAGCTTGGTGTGTAATAGCCGAGTGTATTGTCACTGGCTCCTCACCTAGGCCGTCACGATTCGAATCAAAGCCAATGCATGAGGAATGTATGAAATAATGAGTCACGTACTCTTGGTTCTAAATCCACGCAAAACTGGTGGTCTTGTGGCCAACTTCAGGATATCAACAATCACGTAAAACTATTAGGTTATTTTACTTACTACCAGAGTTTGATATCCTCTTGAGCAGCTACGGAAGGACAACATTCACTGCTAGACACGACCGCGAAGGATTTGTACACTGAGTATGTGTGTACGTGTCTGAAGTGAGCTCTCAATCACTGAGAACACTGATGTGCTTCTTGGAGAAAGCGTACCAGTACAGTATAAATTAAGTGTTCTGTCATTTAATTCAACATACATACGAGGGCAAATCAAAAAGTAAGTTACACTAGTTCGCCGCGAGAGCACGCTGTGTATCGTGACCGTGGCCAATGCGGAGCAACCTACAGTAGGTGCTGTCACGTCCGATAGGACGGTTGGTGTGGTATCCCGTCGTCATGTGCGTGCAGAGCGGGCTAGGCACAATGGCGCTTCAACGGGATGTTCACTCCAAATTGGAGGTGCGTGCAACGATCAAATTTCTATAGGATAAACGGCTCAATTGCACGGACATTAATCGTGAAATCACTGCTGTATATGGCGAGCGTGCAATTCCTCGCCCAGGTATTATAATGTAGTGTAAGCAATTCGACGCCGGACGCACAGATCTCACGCACGAATATCGCGAAAGCAGGCCTGCAACGTCCAGTACCGTTGCAAATGTTGACCGTGTGGATGGGATCATTAGAGAGTGTCGGCGCATACTACTGCAGGAAATTGGCAGCATGCTCAGCATTTCGTATGGCAGTGTGCTCTCCATTGTTCGCCAGCACTATGGATTTCGTAAACTGTGTCAAAGATGGGTCCCACGTCTGCTCACCGATGTTCACAAGGGACTTTTCCAATCGTCACTGGCATTTTTGCAACTGTATTCCGTAGACGGCAACGAGATTCCGCGCCGAATCATCACAGGGGATAAAACGTGGGTCCACCACTTCACCCCCGAAACAAGGGGAACATCGATGGAATGGATTCACACCACATTACCACCACAAAAGAAGGCCAAGGTCCAACCTTCAGCAGGAAAGGTAATGGATAATGGCGACAGTGTTCTTTGACATGGAGGGTGTGGTGCACGTAGAATTTATGCCGAAATGCATAACAATCATTTAGGCTTCGTATTGTCAAACGTTGAACCCGTTGCATAAGGCAATTAAAGAAAAACGGCGGGGAAAATTGCGCGCCGGCGTGATTTTTTGCACGATAACGCAACACCTCACACGGCCTGCCAAACGTCCGAACTGCTGCAGCGATTCAAGTGGCAGGTATGGCAACATCATCCACACAGTTCAGACTTAGCGCCAGACGATTTTCATGTGTTCGGTAAGCTGAAAAACGATCTCGGTGGACGACGATACTGAAACGATGAGGAGGTAAAAGCAGCTGTCTCCAGGTGGTTACATAGCGCTGGTGTTGATTTCTACCGGAATCGGAAAGTTGGTTGACCGTTCCGAGAAATGTTTACAGTCTCTTGGGGTCTATGTGGAAAAGTGAACTTACATTGTATGTTGTCACAGCCGTGTTGCCTACGTGTAGGTAGTTTCATAAATGGCCAAAACTAGGAAGTGTAACTTACTTTTTGATTCGCCCTCGTATTTCTTCATTCTAGACTGCTATACCTTTCAGCGTTCAATCTCCAAGTCTCTATGAATTAACTAAGCGTCTTCACACTCCTCTATTTGCAACTAGTTCTTGGAACTCGTTTATTTCCACACCTATTATTATTATTATTATTATTATTATTATTATTATTATTATTATTTGTGGTTCACCCCTTCAAATATTAGACCCATACCGATTCCTTGGTCACCTTTCGATAGTAAATTATCGAGAAAGCCACACGTGAATCAATTAAAAGGCAAATGCGCTAAGAAACTCAATGTTTTGTGGTTACTTTGTGGCACAATGTAGGGCACTGTTTCGCATGGTTTCCTACATTATTATGCGGCACATATTTTACCGAGATTAGACCGCGCCAGTGCTTCATATGGTCAGCACACAAAACTGTACTGAGTAAACAGAATAGCATCCACTGCAATGGAGTTAGGTTGGCAAGGGAGGCCCCTCTAACAACATGAGTTATAATTATCATAATCTCTTCAAAGGTAGCCATTTTCATTCCGGCGAGCTGAGTACGTTTTATTATTCATAGACCGAGAAACAAGTCTCCAGACACATTCCGAACTGGCTGCCTGATACTGCACTTTCTTAGCCGTGCTGAGTGGCTCAGACGGTTAATGCGCTGGCTTTCTGACTCCAGCTTGGCAGGTTCGATCCTGGCTAACTAGGGTGGTATTTGAAGGTTCTCAAACATTTCAGCCTTGTGTCAGTAGATTTACTAGCACTTTAAGAAACTCATGCGAGACAAACGTCCGGCAACTCGGTGTCTCTGAAAACCGTCAAAAAAGTTAGTCAGTTGGACGTAAAAACAACATTATTATTATTATTATTATTATTATTATTATTATTATTATTATTATTATTATTATTATTATTATTATTATTATTAACATCATCAATATTACACTTTATTGTGCTACCTTCCCTGGCGTGTGTGTTTATAATTAACTTGAAGTACGCTGGAATTTAGAAAGGTACAGTCACTGAATTCATCGGATTTGGAATTTGGAAAATCTGGAGAGAATTATATTGAGGAATGCCGGCTGGAGAACGTCATTAACACTTTCAGCCCCAGAGGTATGGAAGGCACATTTCCTCCCAGCCCACGATGTTTTAATTAACACGCGCTCAGCCCCATGTGAATCATTCTGATACACACCAAGTAAGGCGCTCAGCCCCATGTGCATCATATTGACACACATGACAGGGCCTTGTTCTTCAAAGTGTGAGGCTTTCAGATTCACACGTACATTGAAATAGCATAGTGTATTCTTCTCCATGGGGCTGTGGGACCACAGGACAGTGCTGGGTCGTATATTGGTCAAGGGTTGGCAGCATTGCATAGCCTTTCCTTGCCTGCCAGTCTTGCCTCCAAATAATATTGTTTACATCCCGTGCTGGTGTGTTATTGCAGGAATATGGATTCTGATGAGATAAGAGACGAAATAGAAATGTATTCAGACAGTAGTGGTAGTGAACTTAGTATTTTTAGAAATATGACTGACCCAGAAGATCCGACAGTGCACTTGTCAGACCTTGATTTCGACAGTAGTGATAGTGATAATATTGTGATGGACGAACCTAATCTCAACGACGTTAAAAGAGGAGGAACAGAATCAGAGTTGCGTTTTGAAAAGTGTTGATGACGAAATATTGATAACAAAAGAAGGTGAAGTCATAATTTGGCAGAACTTTGAAGGTAACTTGAATACCTTCGATTTCACTCCTAGAGGTGTATCCGAGAGAGCTAATAATAAACTGTCCACAAATTCGCCTTTTGAATTTCATTCTCTGTTTTTTTGATAATGATATTTTAGATCTGTTGGTCAATGAAACTAATAGGTATGCTGAGCAAAGTATTGTTGATGCCATATTGAAGGGAAGAAAAAGTTCTGCTTTAGAAAAATGGTATGATGTTACAAGGGATGACATGCTAACATTGTAAGGTTTAGTGTTATGGATGGGTCTAGATAAAAAACCTAAACTAAGGAACTATTGGTCCAAACATGCAATTTACAACAGTAAATTATCCAAAGCTATGAGTCGTAATAGATTTGAAATGATTCTTAGTTACTTACACATTTCCAACAACGAGATTGCCCAACCAAATGACCGATTGGCAAAAATAAGACCACTGGTCAGTGCACTAAATGTTAAATTTCAAAATGCAATGAACCCACAGGAGGAGTTATGTATTGATGAGTCAATTATTCCGTTTCGTGGTAGGGTCAAATTTCGCCAATACATCCCAAACAAAAGGCATAGGTATGGGATGAAGTTATACAAGTTATGTCTGAAAGGTGAGTACACCTGGCACTCGAAAGTATATGCTGGAAAAGAAAACATCCCACGCGGTCAGTTAGCTTCCGCTAATACAGTTATGGAATTAGTGCATCAACTGTTAGGAGAAGGACGTACTTTATACACTGACAATTTTTATACGAGTGTCCCACTGGCCCACCAGCTAAATGAAAAACAGACACATCTAGTTGGAACACTTCGTAAAAAAAGAAAAATGAACTCTAAAACAGTCCAGAAAAGTACACTCCACAGAGGACAGATGATTGTCAGGGAAAGCAACACAGGAATAATAATGGGAAAATGGAAAGACAAAAGGAACGTGATATTCTTAACAACGAAACATGTTCCTGAACTGGCTGAAACTACTACCAAACAAGGCGTTACAAGGAAACCAACCACAGTGTTGCAATACAATGGAGGAAAGTCATTCATTGATGTTTCAGATCAACTAGCATCTTATGGTACATCTGTACGTCGAGGTGTAAAATGGTACAGAAAAATTATGTTTGAACTCTTGACTAATACAGCTGTTGTTAATGCACACACAGTTTACAAGTCTACTGTTTTTGCACCAAAAGACATTGTATCATTCCGAGAAGAACTTGTAACTTACCTGCTTTTGGAACGTCTTCACAACAATGACAAAGACGACCTACCGAAGAACCACAAACTCAAAACCATTGAAGATAGGCCCGGAGGTAGATGCACTTCTTGCTACCAACTTTTATCAGCACGTGAGGGGAGTAAAATAGTTGCTAAGAGATGCTGTCAAGTAAGAACAATGTGCTTTGGTTGCCCAGAATTCAAGTACATGTGTATGAACTGTTTTTTCAAGAAACATAGATATGTAGCGAAGTAACAGAAAGTAAAATGTTGCTCTTAGTAAAATGTAAAAGAAATCAGTTGAAGGAATCTACTGAGTTTTGTATGTATTTACGCTTAATGCTGATTCCTGTGTCCATTTTTTAAATTTCAAATTCTTGTC
The DNA here is from genome assembly GCF_040414725.1 of Anabrus simplex. Lineage (NCBI taxonomy): Eukaryota > Metazoa > Arthropoda > Insecta > Orthoptera > Tettigoniidae > Anabrus > Anabrus simplex. Next base: position 307,843,790 of record NC_090266.1, read on the forward strand.
ACCTAATCTAACCTCGCCTATTCTAACGTAACTTAACCTAACCCTGGTCACATAAAACAATATCCAAATCTGTATGGAAGTGTTTGAAATAAAAATAAATTAATAAATAATATTTTTAAACTATTTTTGTGCGTGTATTAAAATGACGCACACGAAAAGTGCATACATAACTTACTCAGAGCCCATGTGCATCTTATTGACTCACACCTTATTTAGGAGAGTTCAAGATGAGAAAATGTTTTTATTTGTTTTAAAACACCTGTAGGCCACCAGAAGAACGAGTTCATGCAATAGTAAGCCTTGGGCTGTGGGTGAATTTATCAACTTTCTGGCTGGGTTTAACGGTGTATCAATTTGATACACATGGGGCTGAGCTCATAACTTACCATGTATCAAATTGATACACATGGGGCTGAAAGTGTTAAAACAAGTACTCAGACAAGTACGTGGACGATGAGTAAACTAGTATGTGCTAATTGTAAGTTTATGCAATTTGCTTTACATCGTACCGACACATATAGGTCTTATGGCGGCGATGGGATAGGAAAGGCCTAGGAGTGGGAAGGAAGCGGTCGTGGCCTCAATTAAGGTATAGCCCCAGCATTTGTATGGTGTGAAAATGCGAAACCACCAAAAACCATTTTCAAGGCTGCCGACAGTGGGGTTCGAACCCACTATCGCCCAGTATACAGTATGTGCTAAGTCCATATTGTTTAAATGAAATAGTTGCTCAAATGTGCGTAAGGGGAGAACTTATTGCGTTATGCGACTTGAAGTTGTTATGTCATCATTGGAGTCGCAGGCCAGAATAATCCACACTAGGCCTGTTTGTCTCAGCGCACACAGTACATGGACAAGGCATTGTTCTTGCATGCAAGGATCTGACTTTAGGTAGGCATGAACACCGTTATTATGGAATACCCGAGCGACAGCAGCTGACAATAGTGAAAGTGAGTAGCTCTCGTTTATTATTAGAAAGTATGATACGTTTTGCAGCCGCTACCGTGGTGTAGGGTTTGGCAAAATAGCTTGCCACTTGATCGGTCTAGGTTCGAATTTAAAACTAGTCTAAGAGTCGGAATACAGTCACACACAGCAACATAAAACAGAACTGAGTGGGGTAAGATCGTATTCTCCATCATCCTACAAGTGGCTTTCTGTGGTTTCTCACCACAACTCCAGAGAATGTAGTGTAATACCTTGCGTATCTCATCGTATTCTACGAAGGGACTTCCTACGTTATGAACAGGAATTTTTGTAGACATCGGCTGAACAAAATGAGAACATGTTTATATTCGTTGTTAGTAATTATATTTGGAGCCTCCGTGGCTCAGACGGCAGCGCATCGGCCTCTCACCGCTGGATAACGTGGTTCAAATCCCGGTCACTCCATGTGAGATTTGTGCTGGACAAAGCGGAGGCGGGACAGGTTTTTCTCCGGGTACTCCGTTTTTTCCTGTCATCTTTCATTCCAGCAACACTCATTTCATAGCATTTATCAGTCATTAATAAATCACTTTGGGAGTGGCGACCCCATCGTACTAATAGCCTATATCTGCTTCATTCATTCCATCCCTGACCCGGTCAATGACTGGAAAACAGGTTGTAGGTTTTTATTTTTCAGTAATTATATTAATATTAGTGTTGCTGTTTTTACTATTCTCAATCTCTGCATTTCAACTCAACGGTGCACTATTACTGTTAAAACTCTTTCCAGTCATTCGACCGGGCCAGGAATGAAATGAACGATGTTTCCATCTACCTGCGAGGATAGGAATTGTGCCGGCTGCCGAAGACCGTCGCCCTCCTCTGGAGCTCTGATTAATGACATACGGAATTAAATTAAATTGGAGAGTGTTGTTGGAATGAAAGATCACAGGGTAAACCGGAGTACCCGGAGAAAAACCTGTTCCGCCTCCATTTTATCCAGCACAAATCTCACATGGAGTAACCGGGATTTGGACCACCGAACCCAGCGGTGAGAGGTCGGCGCGCTGCCGCCTGAGCCAAGGAGTCTTATTGTTTTTAATGATATTGCCGTTACTCTGTTTTAACACTACATTACAAGTGAACCGCAGAATGTATACAAGTATGTCAATTCTTCTTTTTATTTCTAGTCCATTTATTGTATGTTACCCTTCCATTTATCAATTTTTGTGTTTATTGAATTTACACTTACAAGTGAATTTCATATTGTACCGCTTAATTAAATTGCACCCTCGGCACTGTTATAAATAAATAGGTACGTAGATAACTAAATTCCGTAAATAAAATCTGTAGTCTATTCATTGTCAATACAAAACACTTACATACTCATCAGTACGGTACAGAGATTATAGCCAGCGGATCATCAGACTGACTTTACACGCACTGAGCACTCACAACTGTTGACGAACACGTAAAACTCCCCAGCAATTACAGAAAAAATCAACAACAACAACAAATTCTAGTCACCTTATCGTAAGTCTCGTCGATAACCAACTGTTTCATTTCTAGTATAATTCAGAGCTTTATCTGATGTCCTACTTTTCTCGTCATTAGTCACTTAACTACAAAATCCCTTCGTATTTTCCTAATCCTTAATATAATACATCCGTGCTGCTACTGGTACTCAGTCTGTTACACTGGAACTGAGTAGAACGTCCGGCTTAGTATCGCGTGTCGGTAAACGGCATGTCATGTCAAATGATTTGACCAGAACATTCTCAGCGACGGATTCACTCAAAATGTTTTGCTCAGGCTGACGCGTCCGACCAGTAAGTAAGTAAGTAAGTAAGTAAGTAAGTAAGTAAGTAGTATTGTACTGTGAATGACCAGCACTGTTTTAAATATGGGTTAGTCGATTTATGGGCTGCCTGTCCCAGGCGTTAAAGGCGTGCTTGGTTCATCCGGAAGGACATGGGTTCGATTCCCCGTCAGGATGTCGAAAAATTTGAGAAACAAAATTTCCATTTCCGGAGGTGCACATGGACCTGAGGTTAATTCATCCAACACCAAAATGAGTAGCAGGTTAATTCCTGGGGGGAAAAGCGGCCAGGAGTAGAGCTAACCACTGTAACCCATCAAATGATGAGGTTACGGAGAGTGGAAGATTTTACGTTCCGTAAATTCCAGGGCTTTCATGGCCTGTACGGAGATGACTGCTTATTTGTCATTTTACGGTGACCGTGGACCACGTTACACGGGTCGAGGAACTTCCAAAGCCCTTAGATTTCGAAATTTGAGACTGAAATGTCTAAAAATCAATGAATATATCAAATTTAATCACAAATGCTTGAACCTCAATGTAACTCCACAATACATCAACGTAATATGTTACAACAGGTCAGAATTTAGTCAACAGGTAAACAGAATAGCTAGAATTACATGGGTAAAAATTGAAAAGATGAGTTTACATGCAGAGAAGAAACATGTAAATAAAGAAGTATTTTCAGTTATTGAATGTATTTAGTCAGGTAGAATGGAGTTGATTTAAACGACGCATGTTTACGAACATGTGAGAAAGAAATTAGAGAAGAAATGAAATACCATCGATTCGAACCCAAGTTTCGGCAGCCCTGAAGGTGGTTTTTCTGTGATGTCCCGTTTTCAAGCCAGTCAAATGCTGTGGCTGTACCTTAACTAAGGCCAAGCTCGCTTCCTTCCCACTCCTAGCCCTTTCGTATACCATCGTCGCCATAAGACCTATCTGTGTCGGTGTGACATAAAGTGTAAAAAAAACATTCGAAACAAATTACGTAATTCAAGTAATCAACACAATTGTATTAATTATGACGTTAACATCGAACTTTATTTTTGTGAACTTATCAGTCGTTGAGAGGAAGTTGGACGAAAACCAGTGTGGTTTCAGACCACAGAGAGGCTGTCAGGATCAGATTTTCAGTATGCGCCTGGTAATTGAAAAATGCTACGAGAGAAATAGGCAGTTGTGTTTATGTTTCGTAGATCTAGAGAACGCATATGACAGGGTACCGAGGGAAAAGATGTTTGCGATACTGGGGGACTATGGAATTAAAGGTAGGTTATTAAAATCAATCAAAGGCATTTAAGTTGACAATTGGGATTCAGTGAGATTTGATGGTAGAATGAGTTCTTGGTTCAGGGTATTTACAGGAGTTAGACAAGGTTGTAATCTTTCACCTTTGCTGTTCGTAGTTTACATGGATCATCTGCTGAAAGGTATAAAATGGCAGGGAGGGATTCAGTTAGGTGGAAATGTAGTAAGCAGTCTGGCATATGCTGACGACTTGGTCTTAATGGCAGACTGTGCCGAAAGCCTGCAGTCTAATATCTTGGAACTTGAAAATAGGTGCAATGAGTATGGTATGAAAATTAGCCTCTCGAAGACTAAATTGATGTCAGTAGGTAAGAAATTCAACAGAATTGAATGTCAGATTGGTGATACAAAGCTAGAACAGGTCGATAATTTCAAGTATTTAGGTTGTGTGTTCTCCCAGGATGGTAATATAGTAAGTGAGATTGAATCAAGATGTAGTAAAGCTAATGCAGTGAGCTCGCAGTTGCGATCAGCAGTATTCTGTAAGAAGGAAGTGAGCTCCCAAACGAAACTATCTTTACATCGGTCTGTTTTCAGACCAACTTTGCTTTACGAGAGCGAAAGCTGGGTGGACTCAGGATATCTTATTCATAAGTTAGAAGTAACAGACATGAAAGTAGCGAGAATGATTGCTGGTACAAACAGGTGGGAACAATGGCAGGAGGGTATTCGGAATGAGGAGATAAAGGCTAATTTAGGAATGAACTCGATGGATGAAGCTGTATGCATAAACCGGCTTCAGTGGTGGGGTCATATGAGGCGAATGGAGGAGGATAGGTTACCTAGGAGAATAATGGACTCTGTTATGGAGGGTAAGAGAAGTAGAGGGAGACCAAGACGACGATGGTTAGACTCGGTTTCTAACGATTTAAAGATAAGAGGTATAGAACTAAATGAGGCCACAACACTAGTTGTAAATCGAGGATTGTGGCGACGTTTAGTAAATTCACAGAGGCTTGCAGACTGAACGCTAAAAGGCATAACAGTCTATAATGATAATGTATGTATGTATGTATGTATGTATGTATGTATGTATGTATGTATGTATGTATGTATGTATCATTAACATTTTTTTCCTACAAGTTGCTTTACGTCGCACTGACGCAGAAAGGTATTATGACGACGATGGGACAGGAAAGGGCTAGGAATGGGAAGGAAACGGCCGTGGCCTTAATTAAGTTACAACCTCAGCTTTTGTCTGGTATGAAAATGGGAAACCCCAGAAAACCATCTTCAGTGCGGTCGACAGTGGGATACGATCCCACTATCTACCAAATGCAAGCTCACAGGTGCGCGCCCCTAACCCCACGGCCAACTCGCTCGGCATATCATCAACATATCGGGGAAAACACTAACTCCATCGGAAATGAATTTGCTAACATTTTGTCCAAAACAAAATTTTAAATAAAAGTTCCAGAAATCCATCCTAAAACAACTAGTAACGGTAACGGAAGTAGCTTTACAGAAATACATTCTGAGAAAAAAAAAGAAAAACCGTCAGACATTTAGTGGCAAGTACAATTGGGAAAACAAATCAATCAATCAGATCAAAATTAAACAAAAAAAACCTAATCCTAACAAGAGCAGATAGTAGTAATGTCACATTTGTAATGAATAAAAATAATTACATGCAAAAATTGTAGAATTTTTAGAAACGAATGACGTGAAATAAAGATGGACTCCACTAAGGACTTGAACAATAAAATGAAATAAACTTTGAAGAGAACACACTTCAAACTGATTGGTAATAAATAAACATAAATTAACTTCCATGAATTCACGATCCCTACTTGTAAGTGTTTTCCAAAAATCAATAAAGAGAATCATCCTTCTCTCCAATTAGGCTTATTGTCAAGTGGCGCAACAGTCCGATTTCTCAGGCTTCAAAAATTCTACTTTTTTACGGGAAAACGTTGTCTTTGAGAATAGCATATCAATTTCTAATACATTAGAGACAGTCAACAGAAATTGACAAGGATGCTTATCTTATAGTAGCGTCAACTGGGGTCTTTTTCACTCCGCCGGTGAATATGCACTTAGAAACTTTTCAGCTGTAACCTTGGCAGAACTGGCACTTGATGTTCTCGATCAGTCAAAACAGGCCATATTGTTACCTAACTATCAGTAAGGTCAATTTGAGTGTCGTGGAACTTTTGATTGTGCAGCCATCATCACAAAAGGTAAGTTGAACTGACTATTTTTTTATTTTGGTATATAATAAGTATTAACGACGTATTCTTTTAACTTTCTAAATTTGTAATTAAAATTAAAACGGCAGGTGGGCAAAGTCACCTCATGTTCTTTGTTAAATACGGGGAAACTTTGCCAACGTAGTTTGTTGATTGACATCACTAAAATCATTTAGTACTAGTGTGTTAATGCCTGCCATTTCTTGATTTACAGCACAGTCGTGGTGCGGAGCTATCTATAAGGGCAAGCTCGGCCAACGTCCCTACAAAAATTATTCAGCTGAAGTCATCCAGTCTGCCGTCGACGATATAACAAGAGGCTTGTCTATTAGAGAAGCAGCCTGGAAATACAACATTCCAACGAAAACTCATGGCAGTAAGGTGAAAGGTGCCCATTCTGACAGGGTTGGGGGACCATGCTCACTCTCAGGAGGAGGAGAAAGAAATTCTAAATCACTCATTGGTGTGCGCTATCTGGGGAATACCACTTGACTTTTTAGACATAGAATCATTGTTAGAGATTATCTGAACAAGCTCGGGCAAACTATTTCTAAATGTAATAATAATTTAGCTGGTCGTGCTTGGATTGCTTCATTCATAAAACGCCATCAGGAAGACCTCACTGTGAGAAGGTGCCAGAACATTTCCAGAGCAAGAGCTGCTGTAGGAGTGAAGGCGTTCGAAATACATTTTGAGCATCATCAACAGTCAATGAATGGTGTTCTACAATGAAATGTAGTCAATTACGGTGAGACCAATCTTGCTGACAATCCAGGGTCTAAACGTATGGTGTTCCACCGAGCAGTCAAATATCCAGAACGATGTATGAACTCGACAAAAGGTAGTATTTTTCTAATCATGGTGGCAGCAAGTAGTGGTCCGCTATTACCATGCTATGTTACCTATAAAGCAGACAACTTGTGGTCTTCTTGGGTGGAAGGAATGCCAAATACCTATTATGGCGGAACAGAATCAGGCCGGTTTCTTGGAACTAACCTTGAAGAACGATTCTTCAAAGCAATTATTCGTTAGGCAAGGAAGAAGGAAGGCCCAAAGTGCCTTATAATTGATGACCTTAGTATCCACATCAGCTTGGCAGTCATTAAAGCATGTGGAAAAAGAGAACATTAGATTCCTTCTCCTTCCGCCCAATGCCACACATCCTTGTCAGTCAGCGCGTGTGGCATTTTCGGCCTAATGAAGAGAAAGTGGCGAGAAATTCTCACACACTACAGAATATAAAATCGTGCGAGCAGATCACTGGAAAAGTCAGTTTCTTCGACTTCTCCAAACATTGCTCAATTAAATTGCTATCAGTGCAGCTCAAAACATTCAATCGGGCTTCCGCAAGTGTGGTATTATTCCTGTCAACGAAGAAGAGGTTTTGAAGAGGGTTCCAGTTAAAACAACCGCCAGACGTGGAGAAAAGACAGAGTGACACACTTTTCTCGTATCTTGAAGCTTCCCGGCGACCTGATACTCTCGAGGAGTTGGTAGAAGGAGGAAGCTAAACATTCCTCCGGGAAGAGCAGTCACATCTCCAGTAACGACAGCCCAGTCTGTGTTTAATGATTACAATAGTCCAACACCCTCTACTTCCAAAACTCAGGAGGGGAAGCAAACAATAGTTCAGAGTAGTAGTGAGGGTGAGGACCAGTATTCTGTGTGTGATTCTAGCAGATCATGGGGCAGACAGCGAAGAAGAAGAGAATGTAGCAACAATAACTTCACCCTTATGTTCAGCGGTCCCACCCAACGTTACATACGATGTTGGAGATTTCGTTTTCGTGGAATTTAAGGGAAAGAGATCAGTCAAACATTATATGGCCAAGATTCTGACATTATGTAACGATGGAGAGTTAGAAGTATATTTTCTGTTAACAAATTATAAAGGAAAACTTTCAGATTTCCGGATGTACCGCACGGGGCAAGTGTGCAACATCATGATGTAGTATAATTAAAACCAACATAACCCAAGAATGAAGGGGAGTTTTTTATTTTCAGAAGAGTTGTCATTCTTCTTTTGAAGTGTTTTTCAGGCTTACTGGAATGTTTTATGCAAGTGTTTTGATGTTTGTAAATAGCTTTGTGAAAAATTGAAACAAAATAATTATAATAACAAATCATATTGAGCGTTATCTAAAGAAATCTACGTTTCCACCTTCTATCATAGTTCCTGTAACATATCAGAGGGGTGTGCTTGGCAAGAAGTGGATTATTTGCTTCAAAATACAGAAAAGTAGTGGGTGGGCGAAGTTGCTCTATGAGTGAGGTATATCTCTACAAAGTCGAGAATTTTATTTTAATTAGCTACCATGATACGGATGTTTTACTAAATGGAGACCTCGCTATTCCAGATTCATTTTTGTATCTTATAAATTCGCTAGACAGTCATTTTGTATTTACAATTGAAAAAAGAAAACAATAACAAATTAAATGTGTTGGAACTTACTTAATCAATGGATGAACATTGTATAAAATTTTGTTTTAACCGAATGTCCACGTAATTCGCCACCACAATAAATGTGAACTCTATAATTATCCAGCAGCTCACAAGCGAGCTGCATACAGTTTTTGCTATTGGCTTTACGTCGCACCGACACAGATAGGTCTTATGGCGACGATGGGACAGGAAAGGGCTAGGACTGGGAAGGAAGCGGCCGTGGTCTTAATTAAGGTACAGCCCCAGCATTTGACTGGTGTGAAAATGGGAAAGCACGGAAAACCATTTTAGGGCTGCCGACAGTGGGGTTCGAACCCACTATCTACTGGATACTGGTACTGCATACAGTACGTTTGTCAATAGAATATTAAATATCCCAATGAATGGAGGAAAAAGAAACAAAAGACAACCAATAGAACATGCAGCAAGGGCGAATCGTTCCGACTCAAAGAATGGTTGATGAAATTATACACAGAAAATAACAAAGAACAAATTAATAAACAATATGCACCAGTCACATACTTCGGAAACGAAATCTACATGTTTTTTAACATTTTGACGAAATCCAATGAAAATGTAGCGTTTAGAACTTAATTGGTTCATAAAAAAAGGGCATCAGTCACAATTTTTTCGAAATTGAGTTAACATTTAATTTCTCATCTTGAATGATCATCACATCGTTTTATAAAGAAAGGAGATTCGTCCAACCTCTCCTTCACTGTGATATTGTGACTGTAAAGTTAGCGTTTTGTAAAGGAAGGGCATCGGTCCCGATCGAAGCCCTACTTTTATGAAATACCCATAGAGGCGCTAGGTTTTAGACGATTAAAAGTGTGCTACTCTCTTGCTTTTATGCATTGTTTTGAGGCCATTTGCCTGTAAACTGCATCATCATTGTATACTAAACTATTTTACTATTTTTCGTTACACAGAACCTATAAAACTATATGTTTTATCATTCATTGATGGCTTGAGCGTAAACACTTTCAGACTAGGTAGCTCCAGTCGAGTGCCATCATTTTTGCTAATAAACTCTGGGTACCCAGCAGGAAAGATGCCTATTAAGAAGAAGAAAATTTATGACCTGAAGAAACTGGTGGAGTATATACCTGATGACTATCAGCAGTACTTCACAGAGCTGACTTCTTGGCCTACGGTGGGAGGAGGAGATGACAATGAAGATGATTATTAGAGGAGGTTACGGAAGATATCGTCTTATTTCAGTAACTGTTCTTCATCCTGAGGCTGAGGTCTTTGTTATATTATAATCTAACATTTTTCTGTGAACAGCAAAAGGCTGTATGGAAACTTTGAGTGGTTAGATAAAGCTACTCAGTTGTGAACCTCTTTTCTAAAGAAAGGTCATCAGTCCACAAGATTTTAAAAATCTGTATAATTCAACTACTGATGATAAATTCCTAAAATATGTTCAGAGGAATCCTAATATGCATTCTCTATTTGATGGTAAAAATTTTTACATTATTATTATGATAGTAAAAGATGTAAACCTCTTTTATAAAGAAAGGTAATCAATTCAAAATATTTTAAAAATATGTATAATTCAACTACTGATGATACATTCATGAAATAAGTTCAGTGGAATCCTAATATGCATTCTCTATTTGACAGTAACAATTTTTACATTTCTATTATGATAGTAAAATGTCCAGACAGTTTTATTTTTGATTGCCCAACAATTAGCTAAAATGGACTGAAGTCCTTTCTTTATGAACCAATTCAACAAATAACAAATTTTCGCAGAAAAAATGAAACCCCCAATGCATTTAATGAACGGACATTTATAGCCAATCGGGAGTACACAGGCTCACATGCAGGGATTGCAATAACATTGGTATTAGAAAGATTGGCCAGACATTAGCTCAGCAATATTCAGAAAATTTTAAGGCAATACAACATAACGAATAGGCTGCATTTGCAGAGCACATTTATAATAATAATAATAATAATAATAATAATAATAATAATAATAATAATAATAGTTTTTAAGGAATTGAAAAAGACATGATAATAATTATTAAACTGTGAGCTAGACCTGAATGTTCGGATAAATATCGAAATACCACTCGCCCAGAGAATGAACCCTGAGAAGATTTTGAGTTAATCCATAACTGAAAATATTATGTTGAAATCTTTGACATGACGTTTGAGTCACTTGCCACGTACCGATACGCGACACTAAGTTGATCGCTCTACTCAGTTCTAGTTACATTTAACTCACGCTGACATGTTCGACCAGTTGTCAGGTATGTTGTACCTTAAAAGGGAATGATGTTCATCCAGCACTAATTACAGTACCAGGGAACGTTTTCTTTCTCTCTTAGCAGACTAAACCAAACTGGTCGCCAATGTAACTTATACAGACTGTATTCGTTTACTATTGTACTGTGAATCATGAAGCCTGTTTTAAATATGGCTTCTTGATTTTACGATCACAATTACCTGTTCTTTATCTGGAAATTAAACAATACTCTCGTTTAATGTTGTAACAAGTTATTACATATTTACGAACACCCGACGTTTTGTTGTTATTTGTACCCTTTCAAGTTGCTCCGTTGAAAATGTTGTTTATTCCCTACTAAAATACACATAATTGTCGTGTGTTATGTGAAGCAAGCTAGCTAGCTAGCTTGCTTGCTTGCTTGCTTGCTCCTCCAGGGATGGTTTTCCACTCGGACTCAGTGCTGGATCCCACCTCTACCGCCTCATGGGCAGTGTCTTGGAGCGTGAGACTTTGGGTCGGGAAGATTCAGCAGAGGAGGAGGACCTCCTAGGCGACTTCATCTGCTATGCTGAATAGGAGTCTTTCCGGGGGTGGGTGAGAAGATAGGAAGGGATGGACAGGGAAGAGAGAAAGAAGGGGCTCTGGCCTTAATTTAGGTACCATCTTGGCATTTACCTGGAGGAGAAGTGGGAAACCACGCAAAACCAATTCGAGGTGGGATTGGAACTCCTTTCTACTCAGTTGACCTCCCGAGGCTGAGTGTACCCCGTTCCAGCCCTCGTACCATTTTTCAAATTTCGTGGCAGAGCCGGGGATCGAACCGAGACATCCGGGGGGTGGCAGCATCACACTAACCACTACACCACAGAGGCGGACTCTGGGAAGATTACCGGAGTACATTTTGGTTTTCGCAAGAAAAGGCGCATGACATCACCCCGAGAAAGTATCACAGAAATCAACGAAACTTAACAGGCCTATGACTCTTTCAATAGCAGGAGTAAACTCATACCTCCATGACCCTTTCATCTAATGTTTGATGTTCCCTTCCATTGTTGGGTCAAATAATGTACCATGTCTACCAGGTTTCGAAAATTTCTAGAAATGAGGAATGTATGTTTGTATTTTTTGACAGATTATAAGCGGCACAATCATGTAAGAAGCCAATCAATTTTGCCATCGAAGTAAATGGTAAAATGAGGCTTTGTGCTATGTTTTGCTTCATCTATGTAATTTGCTGACATGTACCATTAAATTACAATTATGTCAGTTACTAAAGTCAATGTGCTTATTTTACACCTGTTTGCCCAGCAAATCAGTCGAGTAATGTCTAGTCGTACTGAATCCTCAAGCCGTACTATCGCCAGTGGCATCTGCATTGTCAGTAGGTCTTATCATTGTCAGCATCTGCACTGCATCTGCACTGACGATCTCACTGGAGACTGGAGCAGTTGAGGAGTAGCCAGGAATCCCTCTAATACATCTAAAGATTTGCCCCGCTCAGTTACACAGGCTTCATTGTAGTAATTTAACCAAAATATCATCAAATTTTACTTTGAACATGCCCATCATCAGGAACGAGGTAACTTCATTTGGTATCGTATAATGCACATGACCACTCGAGAATGTGTACTTTTAAATGTCACTGAAAAAAGGCTTCTCGCAATCGTCTGTTTGCTGGTATATTAACCCTGAGCTATTGTAAAGCAGCAATAAGAAAAATTATGAGAACTAGACCATACCTGTATGTTCCACGTTTTTGTCTCTGTAAATGGCTCCTCGGCTATGTTTGTCTTTCTCTCGACCACTTAAGTTATTTAAATGTATGTCAAACACAAACTCTCTAATATTTGTATAATTACACCCTGTCCTAGTTATTAGCCGTACATCCCACCACTAAGTAATACTGTTAAAGGCAAACCCCGTCCTAGTCGAAAGCTATACAGGGTGCTTCTAAATTCCCATTACAGACTTTGAGGGCTTGCAGTGGAGACCAAGACGGTTAAATTTATGATAGGAACTTGTGTCCGGAAACGTTTTGTCTTCCCACTACCCACATTAAACCACCACAGCACACGTTCACAGCTACAGCATTTTTGGCGTTCTGTCCGACTCCTGCTGCTTGTCGTCTGGTTCCAATTACAGGTGGGCTCGATGTGAAGACCACCGACGTCAACACAGACATGGTACCTCCGTACTATGTTCCCGTACACAGGATCACCAATCCCTGGTCCTCCAAGATCCGCCACAGCCAAAAACCGCGCCAGTAGGCCTTCGCCGAATTCCACAGGGGTCTCGTAAATTAAGGTTTTCATGTGATCCTACAGGTGTCAAGCCGGGTAAACGTGCAGGCCAAGCAATCGCGCCAGCACGATCTATCCACTGTTGCCCAAATATTTCGTACAGATGATCTCGGACAGCAAGTGAAAAATGAGGTGGTGCACCACCGTGCTAAAACCACATGTTTTGATGCACATGTAGTGGGATATCGTCTAAGATCTCAACGTAGTACGTCTTCAAGGAATACCAAGTTCGCCGCACCCGTTGGATTTCGTGGAAGAAGATATGGCCCTATCAAGCATCAATTCAGGAACCCTGCCCAAATGTTCACACCGTATCGTTGCTAAAACCCATACGGGCACGCAGCATACGGATTTTCAGCAGCCCACACATGACTGTTGCGGAAATTGAACCTTGCTTCATCAATGAAAAGCTTCGCCGTGGTAAGTGTGGATAATCCACACAATGGTGCAAGAACCACCTGGAGAAGTGGGTTCCTGACGCAAATCCTATGGCTGCATTGCCTGTATCCTCTGGGGGTGGTACGGGTGTAGCTTCCGCTCATGCAGAATACGCCAGGCAGTTCTGTGATCCGCATTCAGTGTCCTTGCTATGTTTCTGGTACTCGTAGTATCGTCCTCTCCACTGCGTGGAGTACAGCCTCTTCAAACTCGGGTGTGCGGCGTCGCCGTGGAGCACCATGGTTGCCTCCGTTGGTGGTGAATCTACCCGTCTCTGAGGTTCGCTGATACACCTTAGCAAAGAGTGTATGCAAAGGTGTCTGCGGGTATAGAAAACGCTTCCCGTACAATTGACGAGCAGCCCTCCCACTGCAACGAGCTTCGCCGTACAATATTAACATACCGCAAACGTGTACGCCATGGTCAACAGCAATCAATGAACTACTGTAAGTACAGTACTTACTGAACGTACAGCTTATTGCTGTATACGTAGTAAAGAATTACTGCTGTACTGTAGTAGGAACGAAGATCACAAGCACACCAGCAGGTACAACATGTCTCCGTCCGGATCATATAAACATACCTGTAAGGGTATGAGTTATCACCTGATCGTTCAATAATGTTAAATACTCTAGTCAGTGGCGCCAAAAATCTGGGAGATTTGAACTGTGCTGTGGTGGTTTTTGCGGGTAGCGGGAAGACGGTACGTTTTCGGACACAAGTTCCTATGCTTAAACTTAAAAGTCTTGGCTCCTACTACAACCCCCCAAAGTATGTAATGGGAATATTGAAACACCATGTATATTACATCACAAATACATTAACACTGGTACAGGCAAAAGACCTGATCGGGGCTTTTAGCTGCGTCTGGTTAATCTATTTGTCTCGGAAACTGGGTGTTTGTGCTTGTCTCAATGGACATCTCTTCAAATACCGGTACATACAAACGGACCCCACTATCAATAATAATTGTTACGGGGTTTCCGTGGTTCACAGAGGGATGAGCAGCGTCTGGGTTGAATGGCTGGACAAGGAACTGACTACAGCAGAACTTAACACAAAATCTGAATGAAAAACAAGCAAATAAAACAGATTGTAAATTAGCTCGTTAGCTCAAACAATAACAGGGACTTAGAAGTCCGAAAATCAGGGACAAAACCTTGAGATAATTATCAATTTGTTGATTTACATAGAAAAGAGCATTATTGCTTTTGACAGGTACAGATATTTTATAAGAGCAGGATTTGCTCCAAGAAGATACATTACTCAGGGGTCAGAGCTCCAAACACACCATATTATAGTCTCACAGTGGCATCAGTTTCTTATGGAGCACTAAAATTCCACCAGACAACCTATCGGTTAGCATCACATTAAAGTATTAATATACGGTTGCCCCGATGTGGGCTTATCTCATGCTCAACAGTTACATTAGTGGGCTTATCTCTTGCTCAACAGTTACATTAGTGGGCTTATCTGTTGCTCAACAGTTACATTAGTGGGCTTATCTGTTGCTCAACAGTTACATTAGTGGGCTTATCTCTTGCTCAACAGTTACATTAGTGGGCTTATCTCTTGCTCAACAGTTACATTAGTGGGCTTATCACATGCTCAACAGTTACATTAGTGGGCTTATCTCATGCTCAACAGTTACATTAGTGGGCTTATCACATGCTCAACAGTTACATTAGTGGGCTTATCTCTTGCTCAACAGTTACATTAGTGGGCTTATCTCTTGCTCAATAGTTACATTAGTGGGCTTATCTCTTGCTCAACAGTTACATTAGTGGGCTTATCACATGCTCAACAGTTACATTAGTGGGCTTATCTCATGCTAAACAGTTACATTAGTGGGCTTATCTCTTGCTCAACAGTTACATTAGTGGGTTTATCTCTTGCTCAACAGTTACATTAGTGGGCTTATCTCATGCTCAACAGTTACATTAGTGGGCTTATCTCATGCTCAACAGTTACATTAGTGGGCTTATCACATGCTCAACAGTTACATTAGTGGGCTTATCTCTTGCTCAACAGTTACATTAGTGGGCTTATCTCTTGCTCAATAGTTACATTAGTGGGCTTATCTCTTGCTCAACAGTTACATTAGTGGGCTTATCTCTTGCTCAACAGTTACATTAGTGGGCTTATCTCTTGCTCAACAGTTACATTAGTGGGCTTATCTCTTGCTCAACAGTTACATTAGTGGGCTTATCTCTTGCTCAACAGTTACATTAGTGGGCTTATCTCTTGCTCAACAGTTACATTAGTGGGCTTATCTCTTGCTCAACAGTTACATTAGTGGGCTTATCTCTTGCTCAACAGTTACATTAGTGGGCTTATCTCTTGCTCAACAGTTACATTAGTGGGCTTATCTCTTGCTCAACAGTTACATTAGTGGGCTTATCTCTTGCTCAACAGTTACATTAGTAACTGTTCCCAAAGGGAACTAACACAAGGGAATATTTACACTATGCCATAATTGGCCATACTACGTGTCCTTAACGGTGAAAAGGAAAGGTTGTACATAACCGGCAATAAACAAAAGACAAGGAGGCGAAACACCTGCACTCCTTATAT